>NC_073694.1:47136732-47436932 GCF_029784165.1 Wyeomyia smithii
CTTCTCACTTTACATAGATGATCTTCCAGGTGTGCTTAGACATTGTCGTATCCAGATGTTTGTCGATGATGTTCAACTGTATTCTATCCATCCTGATCCCACCGCAGCTGCGGCACTGCTCAACAAAGATCTACAACGTGTTGCATGGTGGGCTTCAAGAAATTCACTTAGTTTGAATCACACGAAGACGGAAGCAATGTTGTTCGGAACCAACCGTCGTTTAGTTTCAGCGGAATTGCAGATCTATTTAGAAGGCAATCAAATCCAGTTTACCGATCATGCGAACAATTTGGGCATCTTTTTTTCAAAGTATTCTTCACTGGGACAAAACAGTGTCCCACCAGTGCGGTAAAGTTTATGCTGGGCTACATACACTGCGAGCTACTACGGCCGATCTTCCACAAAACATTAAACTGAAGTTGTTTAAAACGCTTATACTTCCTCACCTCATCTTTGGGGATGTTATTCATTTAAGTATGCACACAGCTTTGTTGTCAAAACAAGAAGTTGCTTTAAACGATTGTGCTCGCTACGTGTATAATGTAAACCGTTTCACCTCAGTCCGTCATTTACAGAAATATTTACTTGGAAGTCCCTTTCGGAAATTCTACACGTTGAGGGCGTGCATCTACCTTCAGAGGCTAATTCTACGTCAGTGTCCATCGTATCTCTACGACAAATTAACAGCTTTGCAAAGATCTCGCACGCGGAATTTCATAGTTCCAACTCATCGGACTTCGTTGTACAGTAATACATTATTCGTGAAAGGTGTGGTGCATTGAAATGCACAACCAAGAGAGTTAAAGCAAATAACTTCGGAAGTAATGTATAAAAGAGCTGCTCTAACTCATTTTAATAGCTAATAAGTTAGACCATAGCCCTAGAATAATTGTAACGCTGGAAATTATTATACTCGTTCTTATTCCGTTAATGACACATAAAAAGACTTGTCTTACGTCATGTATCAAAAAAAACAAAACAAAACTAAACTAAACTAATGAGTGTTCAACGGAATATTTGTTCAGCTGCCAAAAACATAGCATTGCAAACAAAACAGCTATTTGTAAATATTTTTCTTAACTAGTGGCATTAATACATTCGTACGTAAAAAGTTCTATAAATTTTGACGCACTCGGGGTTTTCAATTTCAACCAATCAGCTTCTTACTATAAAAAAACCTTCTTCTTCAACCTGACTTTGAGCTTCCTATCTGACTTTTGGTCTAGGGGCAAGACACTATTGATATATTGCGAAATATTTCCAATATTTAATATTACAAAGTATTCATCGTTGCATACTGGTGCTTGTGTGTTGTTAATAACTTTTTTTGCAATTAAAAGCAAACAGCAAACCAAGCAAACCGTCTGAAAAAGGAGGGAATAGAAATGTTTAAAATTAGTTGTTATCGGTAGGTAATTCATAATTTGAAATAATTGGCTGCAACTAATGGCAATTTTTCTTTTTCACCAGGACTCGTTAGTTGGATATACGGCGAATAAATTCAAAGATCTCCCGTGTTCCGGCGAACAAAGGTAATTTTCTTGAAATAAGCCTTTTTTTTTAAATAAAATTCAGTAAAAATGCAAAATATAAAAATATCGAGTCAATAATGATATTTTTTCCGAAATTCCCTCATTGAAGCTTAAAGTACTCATTTTTAAGTCGAGAATGAGTAACTTCTACGCATCGTGCGTCAGGTATAATATGGGTAAAATTTACTCAATTTTTATAACATTCGGTGGTACTCAAAAATGAGTAAAACAACTTTTACTCAATTTTGAATACATACGGTTTTAGCGAAACTGATTAGGTTTTGACTCAGTTTTGGGTGAGCGTGTACATTATCGTTAGCAAGATGTCAATTGATAGAAAAATCACAGAAGGGTTGTGTGCAAAGCCACGACCGCAAGGTTGAAGTAGAACACTTTTACATAAAGGATAACCCAGTTGCTTGCGTGTCAGTCATTTTTTCTAGTAAATAAACGTTGATTAATCAGATCAATTGAATTTTGCGCTTCAACAAGGATTGACCATTTTCAATAATATAGTAAGTTGCTTGTCATGATTGAAGCTTGACAATTTCTAAATTTTGGTTATGCGAAAAAATAATTTTGATGCATATAATGAAAGTTTTTCGGATGTCGTGCTCATGAATGAAGAAAAAGGTAATCCAGTATGTTCTGAGACACGGAAATAAAGTAAAATTTATGACCTTTACAAATTTATAAATGTAAATTAACACAAGAAAAAACATCAAATCTTCAATCATCAGGTTTTTATTTCATCCTGAAAAGGACAATTTGTTGTTCAATTCAATATCGGACAAGATACCGATCACATCTTGGCGTTGTCACTGACAGTGCGAATAAAAAATTTCTTGTGATAAAATAAACAGTGAAAAGCTGATTTAACACTCGAAACTAGACGGCTCATGTGTTGTCAAAATGAGTCAACTTTTCATTTCACTAAAGTGCCTCACTGCATCAGCTGCTATCGATGCTGATACCCGTTGCAACTGCTACGCTATCCGTAGCCATGCCACAGTTGTGGCCGCTATAAGCTGCCATTGGTATCCGCTGTCCCTGCATCAGCTGGCTCAGCTGCTATCGATGCTGAGATCCGCTGCAACTAGTGCGCTATTCATTGCTATGCCACAGCTGTGGCCGCTATCCGCTATCGCTGGTATCCATTGCACTGCTACTGCTGTTGCTAGGGAAGACTGCTGTTGTCGCTGTCTAGAACTATTATGGGCGGCTTCGGCTGAAACAGGCTCTTACATAGGCCAAATAGCATATTTTAAATTGCAAGGTATATGATTCTGTCGACCGTACATGGGAAGCAATCATATAACGACCAATCAGAGGTCGAATTTTTCGTTTTGACAAGGTTTGACTATTTTCAGTAGTAAAATAGTTTGAAAAATAAAATCACAATTATCTTCATTTGGGAATAATCTTAAAAGATTTTCCAATCTATTGCTGCAAGAACGAAGGAAATCCATCGAATACTAACCAATTTATTAGCATTTGAAATTGGACATATTTTTCACATTTTTCGGTTTAAGATTTTCATTTCACATCTGTAACGGGAGGTAGAGGGGGTGGGAATAAGGAAAGATAGCGACCTTCACTTAAGCGCCAGGTAGACCATAAACCTACCGTGAAGGGGCGAGATTTTAATTTATCTGAAACTCCCGTTGGCCGGCGGGGACTCCTCAGAGCGGGTACTTTCACCTACGTAGACCTCAATCGAACACCTGAGCCACAACACGGAAGTGTTCAAAAATACTAGTCCAAAAACAACATGGAATGATTTAAAAAAAACTTCTTGCAGATGCGGTAATTCGTCGTTTTACTCGATGATTAACTTTCACCACCTTTCTCCGTCGGTAGGGCCGTCGCTGGGCCTGATTTTTAGCGGTGCAGCGAAACGGGTGGTCTTCTAGCAGCGGGTGGATTTTCCTCCGGTTAGCCGCAGCTTCTAGGGTGGACCTTCGTTTTAAGGATTAAGATAACCTTCAAACGATTGTAATTTACAATTAGCTCAATTTATACAAGTACAATCATTTTTTTTCTTTTACAATACAATAACAATAGGTATTGTTCTTATGGCGTTACCTGGCTTCTATGATCGCTATTGAGCGACACGCTTCCGCGTTTGTTTCCTCGATTCGATTTTCGATCTAATTTAATCTATTCGGCGGACACTGATTTTAGTTTTAAGTTGAAATAAGTTTTAGGCTACACTTACGCTTTACTTTAGTGTTTCACAATTCGAATAAACTTTTTCTTAATTGATTTTGCGTTTCCTAGCTAAATAATTGATATTTTTGTTTGGCACTTCACCCACTAACGACTGTTCACCTTGGCAGTCCAATATCGAGAGAGCGACGTTAAGTTGTACAGGCTCATTTTGCCACAATTTTTCCGATCGAACCCGAAGTAATTTCGAAAAATTTCGTTGACTTAGAACGCTGAGTCTACATCCGTGATTCTCCCACTGGCGAATCCTAGTCGAAATAGAGCAGATCGTAACCGCGAAAATAATTGAAGATCACTATGGGCTGGGAAAGGATCTTGAAGGCAAGATTTGTAACCTCGTTACACATCCCTATGTAGCCGAACTTCCTGAGAGAAGTATTCTACTTCAAAACGATAAATATCAAAATATATCAACCAATACCGTGTAATATTATCGAAATAAATATTTTCCATGAAAATAAAGGTGTCTAGCCCCTAGCTTTTGGCCAGACTTTTCGGATTCTATCCGATATGATGTCGAACACTATTCACAAGAACTATCAGCACACCTTCCGCGGTACTGAGAGCGTCGTATACACTAGAGTCGCTTTTAACGCGGGGGATACGTACGGCGTAAAAAAAACGCGTAGAAAACCGCGTAAATTCCGGAAGCCGCGTAAAACAAACCCGCGTAAACTCCGGTATCAGCGTAAAAAACCAACGTTAATTTTGCATTCCGAGTGAAGGGTAACCGAAATTCGCGCAAACAAGAATACTGCGTAAATTCCGAAATCCGCGTAAATTCCGGAATCCGCGTTAAAAAGCCGCGTAAAAAAACCGCGTAAATGCGACCTTAGTGTATGTTGTTTTGGGCAATCAAAAATCCATTAAAAACATGCCGCATAGAAACGACTGTTTTCGGAAATCCGCGTGAAAAACCGTGAAAATAGGGGATTTTAATTTTAAAAAATACCTGTTTTTTCTTATACTAATCGATGACCGGCCTTTCAGTAGGCTACGTATTTTTTCTGAAATCTCAACGATTTTTCTTTGATTTTTAAGGTGAAACGGGACGTGGTCGCGATCAACTCGAATTTTGCAATCTAATTTTTTCTTGATTTATGAAGACTGCGTACATGAAACTTTGATCAATTGTTTTCACAACTGTTGCATGCCTGAAGTAGCAATTTGAGTGCTGTTTATTTAGTGGAAGCCGATTTTTTTACGATCAAAATACAGAAGAAAAAAGAACTCTAATTTCAAAATTGTATAGGAAAAGGCCACAATCCCGTTTCACCTTAAATTGAAAATTTTTCATGATTTAAAATTTTCATCAACTGGCAAGTAGTGCACAAAGTGACACTTCTACTGCTGGAGAACATGACCCTGGTAGAGCACAAAATTACATTTCTGCTGCTGGCTTATCAATGACCATAAAAGAGAGGTGAGGAGGAGAGTGCATTTTTCTAGTATTAGTAAATGCTTCAAATGTAAACAACTAGACGAACTCAATGGTTAACCCAAATAGCTACGTCACTATTTCTATTACTTTTACTATTACTATTTTCACATTCTTGAAAACGGTGCTGTTACAAATAAGAATTGTTAATTGCTTTTATGGTTATTTCAACAACTTTTATAGTTACTTTTCATGCACAGTGTATACAAATCCAAGAACAGCCATTCCGCTTTCAGTACGTTCCATACATCAGCTGATATTTGACAGCAACAGCTGCTGTACTGGCGAGAAATGCAATGCAAGCAGGAGCAAAACGTCAAAAGAATCGAAGAAATTGTGTTCTGCGTTCAGTTTAATTGTATTTATTAGTGTAAATAATGGAGTTTATTTTGTTTTAAGAAAAGATTTTTTTGGTGGTTCCTAACAGAATTAGTTTTACCGATAGTTTTAAGATAAGAAGTGTCGAATTTCGGCTTTGTTATACGCGAGTTTTCCAAACCCGCTAGCGGAGGCATAGTTGTTTTTGCGTTTGTTTTGTGTACAAATCTAGTCATTGTTTTCCGGTTATTACGCCGGCACAGATTCCTATGGCCGCACAAAGGCAAAGTATGACCGACATTCTTCCTCCATTTGTCACCGAAATTGATATCAACGAAGTTGAACGAATTGGGGTGGGTGGCTGTTTTAGGTGATAACGTTGGGAAATACTCTAGCGTTGGTTTTCTTCCAGACGGTTGGCAAAGGCTCGTTTGGGACGGTCATCAAAGGCAGATGGAAGAGTAATTTTGTTGCTGTAAAGTACATTGAAGTCGAATCGGAACGTAATGCATTTATCACTGAGGTCTGTCAGCTGTCACGGGTAGCCCATCCAAACATAATCGGTCTGTACGGAGCATGCACGAAGCGACCGAACGTTTGTCTGGTGATGGAATATGCTGACGGAGGCTCACTGCACTCGGTGCTGCACTGTCGGCCGAAACCATTCTACACAGCAGCGCATGCCATGAGCTGGGCAAGACAGTGTGCGGAGGTAGGTGGCGAATAATTTACTGTTTTCGTAACATTCAGTTACATTGTTCAATTTATAATAGCGAAAACCTACTGGTGTTACAAATGGACATCACCTGATAAGTCAAATTTGAAATTTTTTTTATGATCATGGTACAAATTGATCTGTACAACCAGTGGTAATAATTTTAAACTTAAAGAACCATACTTTTGATTAGCAAAAATTGTAAGCTTAGATTTATTTCTTATGACTTATCTGATTAGTGTCGATAAAATTAGAAGTTAAACATTGTCAAGTGATAAATTTAAACAGAACGATAATCGATTTCTTATCCAACAGGGTGTGGCCTACCTACATGATATGACACCAAAGGCCATGATTCATCGGGACCTGAAACCACCCAACCTATTACTGGTGAAAAATGGGACCGTGTTGAAAATCTGCGACTTTGGCACTGTAACAGACAAATCTACCAGAATGACCAACAACAAAGGTAGCGCCGCCTGGATGGCCCCGGAAGTATTCGAGGGTTCCACGTACACAGAAAAATGCGATGTCTTCAGCTGGGGAATCATCCTGTGGGAAGTAATCGCCCGGGAGCAACCGTTCCGAAGTATAGAGAATTCGTATGCTATTATGTGGCGCGTACATCAGGGCACCCGGCCTCGGCTGATAGAAAACTGTCCCAAGCCCATTGAACGGCTGATGATCGACTGCTGGAATCAAAACCCTGCGGATCGACCGTCTATGCAAAAAGTCATGGACATCATGAATCAGTTGTGTCGGTTTTTCCCGGGAGAGAATGAGCCGATTCAATATCCAGATTATGCCGATGATGATGATGAGGTAAATATGTTCAACAATAATAACTAGTTAAAACATTAAATAAAATTAAAGACATATATTTTCACTTATAACAATTTAGCAACAGATTTTCATCATCCCATAAATCTCTTGCAGGAGCAATCCTATCATCGGGATGACAATACCCTAGACACAAACCAGTATGGCACTACGTCAAGCTTTGGTTCAACTTATTATGGCAAAGGACACAACACGGTTACATCGAAAAGCACCATCAATACTAACACAAAGCCACCCATAAGTGGCAGCAGTGTCACCAGTGCAGGTAGCATATCTCGTGCTTCCGGTTTCCGCAGTAACGACCATCGCCTTGTAACCGGCAGCGGTCGTAACGCATACACTCGAACGTCAGATTACGGTCGTTATCAAATAAAAAATGACGCCATCGGCGGAGGTAGTGGGCACTACACCAAAAGTAACCGAGCTGGTGCCGGTTTTGGCAGTCCAGACTTGGGCTATCATAATACGGCGGCCCGAAGGAATCGTGCAAAATCACCTCCACCACAGGTTCCACTGTCACCGGTGTCTCCGAAGAATGCCGTTCCATCGGCAAGTCACGCGCATAGTCCTCTCAGTGTGACTATTGATCCGGTTGGTAGATGATTATGTTGAGCTGATAAGTGTTAATTTTTTTTATTGTATTGTAGTCTATGACATGGAAAACAGTCGACACAGAAGAGCCCCTACGAGATTTAGTTGACAATCCAGGTAAGTAGATAGAACCTCTTCTAAAATTTTCACTTACCATTTAATACGTGAATTCTTTCCATCACCGAAAGACAATACTTTTACAATCGATTTATCGTTATCTTCACCTGAAGGTTTCGCGTTATGTTTTTGATTAGCAAACATAAGCAAATCTACGGAGCGACAGTTAGCAAGATTTATCAGAACCGTGACTTTGAAAGTGATATGATAATAGAATTAGGTTAGAGATCCTTGACTGGTACGGAATCAATCTATTATTTACACATGCATTACGAGAAAGTATTATTTTTACAAATAAGTAGTTTGACTTTTAAGTAACTGAGCGACCCTTTCAAGTCTAGGTATATTATGTGTTCAATACAGTACATATTTATACAGCAGTTCAAAATCATTCTGGTTTTTCTATTGGTTGCAGTGCGGCGTTAGATAAGATTACCTTACAAAAAATTGAAACCTTATAGAAAAATTTAAGTTTTAAAAAGATTAAGTTTGATTTGCACATTTAAGTGTTTAGTAGTTATACTCAATTGTTTAGGCGCTTTGAATTTTTTTTTCTAATCTGAAAATTTATATGAGAATCCCAACACAAATTGGACATAAAGATCAACCCATGATTATTCACTTTACCAAAGTCACTTAGTCAAAATCGGTAAGCCGAATAATGTGATTGATTTTGAAATAGTCATACCCTTTGTTGTAGTATGATTTATGTGTAAGACTCCATTTACAAATTACGACAGGACAACTATAAAAAAAACCCGATGTTAAACCCGATCAAGGCTTTGGCAAAATCAATCAACAGTAGTACTGCAATACCCTTTTTGTCAATACTACGAGCAATATCATCAAGAACTTTCAACAATGCAGTTGCAGTACTGTACCCTTTCCTCACTAAACATCTCTTAACAACTTTACAAACCCATATCTCCAGTGTCATCAGACATTTGTGGTTCAATAGGCTTTTCAAACGCTTTAACAACTAATACTGATACAGATGCCTTCTTAGAGAAAATACCTAGTCTTCTAATATTACTCTGTAGTCGTTTACTAGAACTACTTACATCGAACAACCCATTTCCCATAGTTTTCTTCAGCGGTTTTGATTTTCGAGACTACTGCGAGATTTGCTACGTTTCCAGTTTCAATATGCAATATTTCGCCACACGATAGCTCTTTCAATTGCATAGTCAACCATGTAAAATTCCTATGTCTATACAACCTAACAGGAACACAAATAACAAGATTATTTGTGTCCTTAAAGCTTTTCAGTTAGAATTCTGAAAACATTGATCGATTACCAGCTATCTGGAGTATAGAACACTGTGAAGTTTAACCCAGAATAGGTGTATTGGTTTGAGTCACGAATGATTAACTTAAAAACGATGTGTCTGTGGTCTGAACTAAACTCATTGTTTTTTTTTTTAATTTCTCGGCAATGTCTGCGCTGCATGGCATAAGTCGTTAAGCTATATTATCTGCGCTACATGGCATAAGGTCAAAAACCTCATTTCTTATAAGTTATAACGTTGGTGAAGGAGCGAGCTATTTCCTCACTCTACTATTCTGGCGAAAGATCATAGAGATCTTATACCGAATATTGAATACATTTCCATGAAACTCGGTTTTGGGCTTCTTCAATCACCCCTTATATCCACTGTTCGGGCATCCTTGTCGACAGCACAGAACCAACGTAGCGAGAATTGATCGCAGGATTTTATGCTCGAACACCCATAGCGCTTGCCGATCGATCTTTCACGTCCACGATTCATGTCCGTAGGGCGCCACCGGGAGTCATCTTGAACAGCACAAAACTCGCTGATCTTTAGTATGCGAGACTTAAGCTGGCTACGCAAGTTGTAATAAACCCTGTTCGCTGCCGCAATCCGTCTCTTCGAGTGTAGCAAGATAAACCAATTCATCAACCACTTCAAAAGTGTCTTCATCATAGCACCAACACCCGTGGGACTACCACACACTCCACCACGTACTTCGTTGTGGTGATGATGGTTTTCAATGTCAAAAACGCGTCCGAAATTTCGCCCGCAGTCCTGATGGTTGATGTGAAAACAGTTTTGTTGGAAACCACGTTTAAGCATGATCTGCCACATCTCGTTGTGTTTCACTGAATCGTACGCCGCCTTGAAGTTCATAAACAAATGATGTGACTGCTAGTTGTGTTCTCGAAACTTGTCTAGGATCGGTCTAAAAGAGAACATATGGTACGTTGTAGATCGTCCCGTTCGAAAGCTGCACTGGTATTCATCGACAAAGGCCCTCTGCGATGGTCTCAATCTATGGAATAGGATGCGGGAGCGAATTTTAAATGCGAAATTGACGATTTAGTCCCCGATAGTTGCTACAGTACTTCCTGCGTCCTTTTTTGTAGGTATGAGTCCTTCGAACCAGTTTGTAGGTAGTTTCCTTTCAGACCATACTATCAGGATAATCTGGTGATTTCCACTATACAGTTTTCCGCTCCTGATATTGAAAAGATTGGCCGGTAAGCCATCTTTTCGAGCGGATTTGTGGTTCTTTAACACCCTGCAAGCTTTTTTCATCTTGTCGAAGGTTAGCTGATCCACAGCTCGTTCATCCTCCCCTATTTCTCTCCTGTTACCTTCGACTAGTCTCCTGCCTTTCACACCGTTCAACATCACTTCGACGTGTTGCTTTCAATGGCCACCTGCAACTATCAATAATCAGGCTCTTCCACCTGTACACATGGCAGGAGCTGGAACAGTCTGGTTCTGAATACTCTTACTCAATTCAACCGCAGCCGAAGTAGTGCCTTCCACCACCCTTTTCCTCTCACCGCACCACACCTCTGCTGCTACTCAGTCAGCATACTCAGTCAGCATTCTCTCGTTGTTATCCTTTCTTCCCCTATCGACAAGCGTATGGAGAAAAAACACAACAAGCGACGTGTGTTTAGTCAGCGCGTCTTTTAAAGACTATCTAAATGTCACATCAATCTTTATCAAGACTACCTGCTTTTGAATTCAACATTTGTTTTTAACTTATTTCGTATCACCTGAAATGATAGGGCGAAAGGAAAACCGCGCATCACTACGAGGAGAAAAAGAGAGCATTCTCTCTCGGGCAATTCGAGTGTCTGCAGCGAAAATGTTTTTGATATTTTGCTTGAGCAAGAAGCTGGTGAAATTATTTATTTGAAAAAATTCCACATATCGTGGTAACTATTTCTTCTGAATTTAATATTTTTAAAAAGAAACTTTCAACGTTTATTTCTGATGGTGAAGCTATCTATCAAATCGGCCGTATAGGCGAATGCCGCTTATTACCCGAGTCAATTAAGGGTAGTAACCGTTTTGTTCAGTATTTAACTGACAAGATGTACACATTTTTCACCTACGACACCAAGAACGCCAAGCTGTTCAAGGTTGTCTTGAAAAGTCTCACTACCGATCAAACCGTTGATGAGATCAAAATTACTTTGACAGATTACTTGGCATAGGCCCTGTTAGCCATTGTTAAGTTAAGGCAGGGTAAAAAAAACTTCAAACCATAATTCTCCAAGTCCCGCTGTACCGGCCAATTTTTCTACTCCTTTGCATACCCGTTTATTATTTCGCCTGATGTTGGTAGTTCGTGGTCCCCGTGGCTTTGTGGTTAGCAATGTCGGTCGGCTAGCTCTCCTACACGGTTGTTATATCGTGTTCGATTCCCGATCGAGTCGAGGAACTTTTCGAGCTGGAAATTTTCTCGACCCAGCACTGGGGCACGGTGTATCGTTGTACTTATCCTACACATGCAAAATGTGCCAAAAAACAATATCGATAACGGATTCTCTCAACTAATCTAGTTGATCGAGTCCGCTATTAGCCCCAAGGCTAGCGTGCGATATTGTTGTTGTTGGTAGTTTGAAAATGACCGTTAATGTGGTGATTAACAAAATACGGTAGAAAATAAAAATACATTGATTACCCCAGCTAATATTGCTACGAAAATATTTTTCCAATGTCAACTGCCTGGGGCCTATTACGGCAGGCAAACTTCCTTTTCTGCAACAGGCAATGTTCGAACTTATGAACGCCATGTTGCAGGCAAAATCAATGTTTGAAGCCATTCAAATTGGGAGAAATTTTACACTTTAAATTGTTTCTAATTTAAAATTTAGCAATGATTTTAAATAAACCGATCAAAAATTTTAATTGGAATGCTCGCTCATTGAAGGCCAATGAAAATGAGCTTTTTAATTTTTCAACAGTAAATAATGCACATATTGTAATTATTACTGAAATATTTTTGAAGCTCAACATTAAATTAAAATTTGATCCCAATTACGTGGTTCATAGATATGGTAGAATTCAGGGTTCCGGCGGTGGAGTTGTAATTGTTATTCATCGCCGAATCAAACATCGTGCTCTTCCCCATCATGAGACAAAAGTTATTAAAACTTTGGGGATTGAAGTTTAAACTGAACTTGGGATTTTATTTATTGTCGCAGCATATTTACCATTCCAATGCACACGCGAGCACAAAAATTATTTCAAAGGTGAGTTACATAAACTCACCAGAAATCGTTCAAATATTTTATAATCGGTGATTTTACGCTAACCATCGATCATGGAATAATTCTCAAAGTAATTCCAATGACAAAGTTTTTATTCAATATTTGTTCCTTAGGATGCTATTCTATTTTGTCTCCGAATAGTCCTACATGTTTTTTTTTCTGTAAGAAATCCATCAACATTCGATTTGGTACTAACAGATCAAAGTCATGTATGTAGTGAATTGATAACACCTGCTGATTTTGATTCTGACCATATTCCCAGGGGCGGACGAAGGCTGATTTGAGCTGCAGGCGAAGACTGATTTTGCCGCCCCCCCCCCCCCCTCAAATTTTTATTTTATATGAAACGCATTTTCTATAGACTCGAAAATTTGATTAGACATCATGTGTTGTGTTAACAATTCAAAAATGAACATTTCATGCTTTCAATGTTGAAATTTTTTTTATCGTTTCCGACATATCAATTTCTTGAAGCACCTGTCTTTCTATCGATATTATCGCCAAGCCACACAAACGTTCTTGCGACATGGTCGATCGTAGTTACGTCTTTATAAGTTCTAATTTTGAGAAACTTCTCTCGCCATTTGTTACTTACTTAATTTACTTTTAAGGCGACAGACCGATTATCAATCCAGTGCCGAATCCAAAATACGTCGCCATGTCACTCGGTCTTGGGCTGCTATACTCTAATCGCCCCTAACACCTATTTCGCGTGCATTCTCGTCGACAGCACACATCCAACGAGTGCGGGGTCTACCCCGAAGTCGACGACCTCTATCGGGATTCCTGCTAAATATAGCCTTCGCTTGACGCTCATCCGGCATTTTCGTTACATGCCCAGCCCACTGAAGCCTGCCGTGTTTTATCCGCTTGACTATATCCGCCGACTTGTATGCCTGGTACACTTCATGGTTCATGCGTCTGCGCCAAACACCATTTTCTAGTTTGCCGCCAAGGATTAAACGCAAAATCCTACGCTCAAAAACACCAAGAGCTCACCGATCGGCCTCTTTCAGCGTCCATGATTAATGGCCGTAGAGAGCCACCGGAAGAATCAGTGTTTTATAGAGTGCATGTTTAGTATGGATTTGCAGACTACGGGACCTTAGCTGGTTACGTAGTCCGTAAAAGGCCCTGTTTGCGGCTGCTATCCGCCTCTTTATCTCACGGCTAACCTCGTTGTCACATGTCACTAATGTTCCCAGGTAAATAAATTCGTCAACTACTCCAAATGTTTCCCCATCTAGCACCACCGCAGCACCAACCTCCAACGGACTACCACGCACTCTGCCAGCCACCATGTATTTCGTTTAGGCAGAGTTTATGACAAGCCCCAATCTCGCAGCTTCTTGCCTGAGAGGTCCGAAGGCCTCTTCCATTGCTCTACCATTAATACCAATAATGTCGGTATCATCCGCAAAACCTAGAAGCATGTGCGATTTCGTAATGATGGTGCCGCTTCTCTGCACACCAGCCCTCCGTATAGCACCTTCCAATGCGATGTTGAACAATAAGTTCGACAGCCCATCACCCTGCTCCAAACCATCTAACGTCACGAAAGGGTCCGATATCTCACCGGTTATCCTGACGCTTGATGTAAAACCTTCAAGGGTGGCACGTATCAGCCTAATCAGCTTTGTTGGGAAGCCATGTTCGAGCATGATCCGCCATAACTCATTTCTCTTAACTGAATCGTACGCTGCCCTGAAGTCTATGAACAGATGGTGCGTCTGCAAGTTGAATTCTCGAAATTTTATCGAGGATTTGTCGCAAGGTAAACATTTGGTCCGTCGTGGAGCGTCCCCCTCGAAAACCGCATTGGTACTCGCCAACAATGGTCTCCTGCAACGGCCTCAGTCTGTGGAACAGGATGCGGGAGAGAATTTTGTACACGGTATTGAGAAGAGTTATGCCCCGATAATTGCTACAGTCCAGGCGATGACCTTTTTTTGTAGATCGGGCATATGAGACCCTCCAACCAGTCCGAGGGCAATTCTTCATCAGACCACACTCTCAGTATGATCCGATGGATGGCACGATACAGCTGTTCGCTACCGATTGAGCTGCGCTTTCATTGTATGTCTTTTCCAGGAGCTCAAAGAACACCACCTGTTACACTAATGGGTAAAGTGAGTAAAATTCTCAAAGATACAAAAACATTTGAAAAAGTATCAATCAGTTGATTTTTTGTGATGCAGTTTAACGCATTCATTGGAGTCGTCTCAGCTGGCAATAAGGTGATAAACTAACAAGTTCTTGGTGCATTTCATGTCCATCGATGTCACACTCTTTCTTGTGTGTGAGGATTTTCTGTAAATGTAGACAACTTTTCTCTAACTGATCTGTACTACAACCCATTAAACTGTGAATATCATACAAGAAGCTGGAATTGTCACTGTGATTTTTCATTAACTGGAATCGATCATAGAACGATGCAATAGCTACATCCAATACAGAATAGAAGAAATTCACTTTGAAAGAGAGTTTTTTCGATGTAATTGGTTCATCTGACTGTTCGTATGCAAACTGTTTCTTTATCATTCTCGGCCGAATTCGTGTTTCTGTTTGAAACTCCGGATTTACTTCTAAAGCATCAGTAATGATGCTATTCAAACCTTCATTTCTCATATTTTTCGAAAAGTTTTAAACGCTGCCTATCAAGTCTATAGTGTTTTCGAGACTGCTATTTATTTTTTGAAGGTACCTACTCACTAAATTGATTTTGAACAAAATTGAATGCCAAGCTACTAAACTGCATAAGAATTTGATTTTTTTAATTTCTTTTGCTAGGCTTTTTGCAGTATTTCTTGCAAACGCATCTTGCTTCAGATCCTCGATTGCTTCATATAGGGCATAATAAATTTCTCCTATATTAAACCTCAAGGGAGTGACAGCATCAATTCGACTTTTCCAACGCGTTCCACTCAGAGGCTTTACCGTAAGAGAAGTAATGTGTTTTTTGAACGATGAGTTGAAGCAGAAAAGAAGTTTAAAATTTCTTGCACGACACTGAAAAAGTCTACTGCATCAAAACATGACTTGGCACCATCGCTAACAACAAGATTGGTTGCTGCATGGAACGGATTGATTTTTACAAAAATTGATTTTTACAAAAAAAGTTTAAGATAATTAGTTTAAGAGTTTATGACAGATCTCGACGTTTCATGCATTTATAAGACCATTTTTTTCAATATCGAACATTTTACGAACTACCTGTGCATTTCTTATCGGCCGAAAAAGTGAAATTTTGACCGCTTCGAGGCACCACTTTTCGAAGTCCGACTGAGCTGAAATTTTGCAAGTAGACTGTGGCATGTGGAGTGTTAGTACAACGTTAGTACATGAAAATGTGGATGGTCGCGTCGCACGTGAATAGAAATCCTGCTAGAGAGAGAAAAAATTTCCTCGTCGCTTAAAAAATAAGCACACGCATTAGCCGTCTGTTTGCCGGCCCTCGATGATTGACAAGCAGGCGACCGCCTGCTTCGCCTACGCGGTAATCCGCCCCTGCATATTCCAATAACTTTTTCTGTATGACATGAATCAGTTTTAAACCCTATGAGCTCTGTTTTTAATCATAACAAGGCTAATTGGGAAAGATACAAAACTCATATTGAGAGAAATTTCAATAATGAGCTAGATTTGCAAAACGAAGTAAATATTGATTCCGCTTTGGAAGCATTGAAATGTGCAATTATTGATGCCAGAAATTATTCTGGTCAAAGACTCAAGTGAAATTTGATTCACCAATAATTGACGAAAATATTAAACTTCTAATTCGTTTGAAAATGTCCGCATACGTCAATATAAACGTTCTCGTGACCCTGTTTTAAAACTATTTATAAAGATTTACAGAAAGAGATTAAACATAGATTTACTCTACCGAGAAATCAAAATTTTGAGACTACAAAGAATTTAAACACAGTTTGTAGTTGTTCAGTTTATTATTATTTATGTAAAAACAATGCCCATTCAAGCGAGTTTAATATTAGAAACGAATTCTGTTGCATTTAAGACATGATGTCAAAAGAGTTTAAAAATAATGCAAAAAAAAATTATCCACCTCTTTGGATCACATAGTTTCAATACTTCGTGTGACCACTTTTAACTTCAATAACTGCTCGTCATCGTCGTATTGATTCAACAAGTTTCCGGGGTGATTTGGTCCCATTTAGTTGAGATTGCCTGCCACAATTGATGGATGCTTATTGGTTTTTGCTACTGGATCTCAATTTCCGAAATTGACATTTGTTCGTGCTTCTAGAATATTTTCGAACCTTTCTATATTATTTCGAAAACGTTATGAATTCTATTGGAGTTTCAAATACGGCCAGCTTGTTTATTCAATTTCTGGGTGTTTTTTTCGGTTACCGTTTCGTTTTGCCGATAGCTCACTCCATAAGTACAATTTTGAGAAACAATGTATGATGAAGTAGTTTGCCGTACAGTGCAATTCATCATCTTTTATGCCTGAAGTGTGAGAGCCAGTGCTGCAAATTTTCGACAGTGCAAACGAAAATGACAAAAACAGCATTTTCACTGTCTCAAGTTACAGCTACCTTCAGTGACCCCAGTGTCAATTTTAAATAAAAGTCCGGTCTTTGAAAGAAATGAGATGTCTGATTTAATATCTATATTATTTGATTTGAGCCAATTGATTGCATGAAATCGATGAACTATATAAGCATCTACATTCTCAACCACATAAATATCGTTGAAGCAACACAGCGTGTGCGAAATCACAGAAATGCTGCTAGCTAACAATCACTGTCAATTGATTGGAGCTAAAAGTCTCTTTCATTCTCAGCTCGTTCGTTGAAAATCTAAATTCTAATATTTCAATTTCAACTGAAAATCTTTTCATGACAGTGAAAGTTTGCAATGCTGGTGAGAGCCTATACTCGAGCCAAATTTTCTTGCTAAATGGTTAGAATAGAGTATGTTGCTGACATGTATGTATTAACTGAAAAACAATTTATGTCCATTCTGTTAAAGTACTCAGAAGCTTTCCTTTTTTGTTCCATTTTTTGTTTAATTTTAAACCAACCGTTCTCTTGAAAACGTTGTATTTTCATAGCCTTTCAACTGTTGGTTGAAATATCTCGCGGAAGCGCTGCTATGCTATTTCAATTTAGTGGGATTGGCTATCACTTCACGATAGCACTATCTGTGAATTTTTCAAAACTGAAACAAATAGCTTTTATTCTTTCAAACAACTTTTTGAAACAGATAACGACGAACGATAACGACTAACAACGTTATCGTTCGTCGTTATCTGTTTCAAAAAGTTGTTTGAAAGAATAAAAGCTATTTGTTTTATATTTCTTAGTCATATTTATCATTGTATTAGATATTTATGACCGTTTTATTAAGCTAAGACGTGTTTGAGATGCCTCGATGAAAGCTTCGACAACCAAACATCCACAAAAATAAATTTTTATATATTTTAATCAGGGGCGACTCGTGACTTTGAAACCTACCTGTTCAATTACAAATTCAATAATGTCCGCGAATAAACGCAATTTATTCTCCTTGTTGCTATTGCAAAATAAAAGTTGAAATATCCAGCTTCCAAATAGTCTTTAAAATACTTAATACGAGTTTTGCCTGACGGTCCCATGTGCAATGCACAGGTTGCACCTATGGACGAGTCGCCCCTGATTATAATTTATCACTTTCCCGCAAACTGGACGAAATACGCGGAAAGAAGTCTTTTCCTTAAAAAAGGTTGACACTGAGGTATATTTTTCCAATTTAAAGCATGATGAGCTGTTTGTACTGAAGTTTTAACGGTTTTTCTTTGATTTGCGAACCTTACGTTTTTGAGATGTTTAATTGTATAGAAAATAAGCTTCATCATTTATATTCTGTTCCAATGAATTAAACGTGAAATCCTTCATTGGGTATATCAAGCAGAGCCTGACAAAGTCATTTTCAATTGACAATTGACAGGTTATAGTGACGCTTTGACCCGTCGCTTTGAATTGAAATGCATTTGTATCATTTTCGAGCACTTCGTGAGGCACATGAAACCCAGTCGAAAGCTTTTGCTTTGATTTTGACAACTGAAAGGCTTGAAATTGATACAAATACTTTTCAATTGAAAGCGGAGATTATCACCATCACTCTCAATTGAAAATGACAATGAGCGCTGACGGAGACTGCTTCACGCATATATGGAAAAGAGGGAGGAAATATTGATTGGAACTTGCGTAACGTATTTATTGGATGTTATTGACAACTTGTGGTATTAGAAAACTATCATCAAACGACGCGATGCGGTGCTAATTTCAATTGAGACCGTGAAAGAAAGGGAAGAGTCTCTATCTTCGTATCAGTTTCATTGTTTTGTTTCGCAAAGCATAAGCAAAGTTAGGGGGTGATGTCTCAGAAGTAAGCTGGTCCAATCATGGTTCAATGCTGGTCCGATCATGATACAAAACAGGCCTTCGCCACACTGTTTCCAAAGCTGCAAAAACGTGATCGAAATTATTTTGACCCAAGAAAATAGATTTTAGAGCAATAGTGCCTTTAGAAAAGTTGATCCATTAATCATTCTCCATTTTATAGAAGTTGCATATTTGTGATTAATCCACTTAACAGTGAGAAGCGAATTTTACTTTTCTCATTTTTGCATGAAAAAATTCACTTAGATCGGTATAGTTGTTGCACATTTTATAAGAAACAACTTTGTCACAGGAACCATACTTCTATCTGCGTTTTTAATGCACTTTTGTGAAATTTTCTACAGATTTCCACTAAAATTTTATTTTCTCAATATAACATTTGATAGTGATTTTCTACAATTTTTCAATGTTCTACATTGTTGTTTGCTGTCACAAAACGAACAGTTTCATCGAAGAAAGTTTATTTTTATCTCTCATATTTCATTGGTTATTTAAGATTTTTATTGAAACAATGCACTAATTTACTAAAATATATCTATAATAATATCTGAAGATTAAACTATTTCTATATTTAATTCTTTAATACCTAAATAAACTTAAGAGATTAAAAAAACTTTTTTCCGTGAACTTGTGGGTTTTAATATAGTTAACAACATTGTAGAACATTGAAAAATTTTAGAAAATCACTATAAAAAGTTATATCAGAAAAATGATGTCAAGGAGCATTCTAGAGAAAACTTCACAATAGTTCATATAAATTAGCAGATACAAGTATTGGGTCTTCGACAAAGTTGTTTCTTACAAAGTGTGCTGAAACTTTACTCAGCAAAGTGGATTTTTATATGCAAAAATGAGAAAAATAAAACTCATTTCTCACTTTTAGGTAGATTAATCATAAAATTTTAACTCCTACAAAATGGAGAACAATTAATAGAACAACTTTACTGAAGACACTGCGACTCTAAAATCATTATTTTTTGTGTTAAGAGTAATTAGTGTAAATTTGCGCATTATTTTAATTCATATCGTCAACAACCAAAAATATATGTGAGATAAAAATAAACTTTCTTCGAAGTTATTGTTTGTTTCGTTGTAGCAAACAGTTTTGTAGAACATTTAAAAATTGTAGAAAAAGATGTTTAGTAGTAATTTAAAAATTGTAGAAAAAGATGTTTAGTAGTAATCTATAGAAAACTCCACAAAAGTCCTTTTAAATAGATAGATAGAAGTATGATGTCTTTCACAAAGTTGTTTCCTTTAAAGTTTGCCACAACTTTGCTGAACAAAGTGGATTTTTGTATCCCAAAATGAGAAAAATAAAATTCGTTTCTCACTGTTGAGTGGATTAATCATGAAATTCCAACTTCTATAACATGGAGGCTCTAAAATTAATGTTTTGGGGTGAAAATAATTTCGATCACGTTTTTGCAGCTTTGGAAACAGTGTGCTTCGCGTTTCACCACTAGTTCCAATTTTGAAGCAAATATTTCGTATAAAAAGTGTTCCTACATTGAATTTAAATGTTACAGAACAATATTACTAGAAAATATACTGAAATCTTTCAATTTTTGATTCTTAAATCATTACTTGAAAACAAGACTGGATAACAATTGTAAGGACAAATTGTGCTCGAAAATAGTTCTTTTTTTTTAAATATTTCAATAATAGTAATACTTAAGCAATCTGCATGAAACCTACTTTCAAACCCAAAATCAGCTGCTGACGAAAGTGATAGAATACACACTAGAATTCTGTTAAACACTCAAATCGTAGTATCCGTTTGGGGGTGGACGAACTTTTTTGCGTAATTTGTTATTCTCTTCATAATTTATCACATAAAGTTTGAAGAAAATTTACTACCGCCTTATATTTAATGGGAATGTAATAAATAAACATTTATTGATAAAGTAATAAAAAACACTCATTGAATTAACCTAAACAACAAACAAATCGTAAAATTAGTTCAAAGGGGGGGGGGGGGGTATGCACTTGTTTGCATACTGTAATTGCATTACATCATTAACTAGTTTTTTTTTTATTTTATAACTGTAACATTTTGGTAGCAACAGAATATTTCCAAAATAGTTATGCGATCTAGTATTATTTACATTTCCGTCACATTTCAGAGATGGGGGGGTTTGGACACCCATCAGGAAAAAATTTCTTTCTAATATGATTAGATCAGTTATTTTGGCTGTAATAAAGGGGACGAGTTATGGGTCTGTTCTCCTATTTGTTCTTTTTATGTTCGCATGCATTAATTCCTGTCAAAAAGAATTCAAGTCATGAGTTTAAGCTAAAAACTCGGAACAAAAATCCAAACGGTTAAAACTTAATGTAAAACTAATAATCTTATTATATATGTTCAACACTTCGTAAATTGTTCATGTGAATATGTGGAACAAAAATTGAATGCCGCAGAGTTTATAAGGTTTTGAATGAATATTTTCAGAATAAAGATGTACGTACTTATTTTAGCACAGAAAATAGTTAGTATGAGAAGGACTAGATGACACTGCTCGGTGAAATAATTCGTGTTGTTAAGTCACCTTCGGGGGTTCAAACCAGAAAGTTAAACTGTTCATACCGTTACTAGGTAAACCTGTGCAATTTTTTTATGATGGCTAGCGTTTTTATGACCATTGCGTTGATCCGCACGAAGCACCGTAGCACAGACTTTCCATTTTACTATCGCTTCTGGCTGGCAACGCAAACACTAGCGTTAATAGAATGATTTATTGCTCTTCCGATTGTCACGACAAACAGTAAAATCTACGAATCACATAAAGTTGCAAACCCCTGAAACACAATGTAAAAGTAGGTACGACGAATATGCACATCAAATTAAATTCAACAAGTGCCGCAATCAATTTTCCAATAATTGTACCCAAACCGCCTGAAATGCTCAGTCGTTCGAGAGTTCGCGGACGTGCCTAAGCTCCCTAGAGTACAGATTTGAAAATCCAAACCCAAGGCTGCGCTTGTAACCGACATTTTGCTCCGCAAGCAATAAATCTTTTGCAGTTGGATTTTAATGCATCGTTAAAATCTCGAAAATTTTAGGATCTTTCTTCGGTCGATCCTGCGCTCACTTGCCATCCGCGCACGGTCTCTCACGGCTCGTCGTCTGTGCAGGGTTTGTGTGCAAATATCTTCGAAAGGCCAAACAGGCGATGAGTCAGAGCTGTCGGGATCATCGCGGTCAGATCAGTAGAGCAGCCAACCGTTATAGCTGAGTCGAACAAAAAGCAAAAGTAACAGCTGTTGTGCTTATGTTGTGTCAAGCTCACTCAGCTCGGTAATCGGTCCGGTGATCGGCTGCCAGAATTTCAGCATATTTTCACTCGCGACGACACGATGAATGCCACCATTTAGTTTCACACTACTCACACACTCGGTGACCGCGAAGAGCCGCCAGTTTAGCCGTGTTGGCACGATAGGACGGCGAGGGGCGCAGTCGAGCTTCGTGCCGGGGAGTGGAGTAAATCCGGCACCCAAAACACGCGACTGCTTCCGACAGATGGTAAAGGTAGAGGATTCTGCGTTTTAGAATCATTAGTCACTGATTACGGTGATGCTTCCGAACAAAGGAAAACGGTCGGAACACGAATGTGTATTTGGAACAGTCTATTTTTGCGATCGGTAAAAGATATGCACCCAGTTGCCTTAAAAGTATGCCGCACTTCCATGTGCTTAGAATTTTAGTATTTATTAATATTTTATTCATGTAACTAAAATATGGAAACAAATTCTTCTTTTAGAATCATTCCACGTGATCACTCGGAAGCAATGTTTTCATGTTCTAGCATGTTGTGGCCTTCACATTAAGAAAATGAAATTTTATTCCACATCTGGCAGGAAGGTGTTGCACTTTAACCCAAATGGCGGTGCTTTCTTTGATCTCCTACGTTAATCATGAATGTGTAAAACTAATCCCCGGAAACTAAAACTGGTTGCGAGACAGAGTTGATGGATATTAATTTTCGACAACAGTAAATGAAGATAAAAATAAAAAAATAATGCTCCGACATCCGAAAATCATTTTTCATAAAGTCCTAAAATCATTCAACTAAGGACTTTATCTGGCTTTTGTTATATAAACTTTATTACATGTTCATAGTATTAAATTTACTTATTCAAATTTTGACGTCGTTGAGAGAGTAGAAAAATAATAGTTTTCGTCAAGCTGTATTGCATTTAATAAAACAGTGCAATAAACATTTACTTTTTCTCCTGCCTCGGTTTCTGTGTTTATTTGATGTATTTTGATGAAAAACCAAATTTCCCTGAATTTGCACCCATTTCACCTTAAAAGACCAAATAATGGCGCCATTTTGGGTTTTTGAGAAATCAACGATTTTTAATGTTTTTTCGACGCCATTTTGTTTTAGAGCCAAATTTTAAAATTATAAGAGTTTATCCACAAAACAGTATTTTCTTACACATTTTTAAAAAACAGTTCTTAGCCCTGGAAAGATAATCCGCGTCAATTTGACTTCTTTCTTTCAGCAATATGGCCTATTTTTAGCTAACAGTGCAAACAGTGTTTTTTTTTTCAAATAAAGAAATAATAAATGCGGAATTCTGGTGTTTGTTATTTATCGATGAGTTAACACCGTAATGATCATTCATTGATAATTTATGAAGAAAAATATGCTTTTTCGATTATATAAAAGTCGGGAGTCAATTTGACGTGTGATTATCCTTTTACGCACATCCAAATATGATTGCACTGATCGACAAAGTCGAAAAAACCGCTGCCCTAACCATCCCGCGAATTTTGGTGCCCCTGGCCATTACCAAAACTCCTCAACTTATGTGAGAGTGTTGTAGAGAAATTGCCGGGTTCGCCGGTCATTTAAGTCTCTGGAAAAGGGTAATGGCTAGGGACACTAAAATTCATAGGAATGGTTGAATAGCTATAATCTTTCATTTTTTCCGGTTTGGCATGCAATTTTTTCATTTTGTTGACCAGTCTTATCTAAGAAAAAAAGATTTAGATATTTATTGTAGAATAAAAATCTAAAGCCTACGTTACTTCCTTGTGGTACGCATGACAAATATATATTCCGATATCACATGGAATATAATCTTAGATATCGTACTGAATTCATCCCCAGCAAGCAGTTTTGTTGAATACCATTCTATGTCTGTCCTGGTTGGTGACAATAATACGAATTTTAGATTGCTTTCCCCCAATGCAAGTTGAGTTCTATAGTTAGTAGAGTCCTCCTCATCGTTCTTCCTCTGACTGATCTCAACGATCAGGTGCAACAGATCATCATGTAAAGGGCACGGGAATTAACTTTACAGAGCTATTGAACCGATTGTTTCTTCATTATTGAAAAAACTCAATCAAATTCGGCCTTTTTATATATAAACCAATGACAGCAGCATAGTAACATTATTATGCATGTCATGTGCCCCAAGTCACGTAACAATTTTCAATACAGCAAAGGAGAGCCAATTTTTCTTACAAGAAAAAAAAATCGCATCTCAGCTAAGCAACAACTGCCGACGAACGTTGGCTAATTTTGCACTCACTAGTAACCGCTATCGCTAGAGAAGCACTGTTACAAGCCACACAACCGTGTGAGTATCCGAATGTGTAAATGTCTTCTAATTAACTATTTAATTAAAACTAATTAATTTGCTGCTAGAGAAGTGTGCCGCCTCGTTCTCGGTTATGCTGGCCCTGTACTAAACGTTGGAGTTAATAGCATCCAAAATCGTCACCGTAAGAAAAAAGTGATGGGGAATGGGCATGGCTTTGCCCTTCGAATATTTTAATTTATTTTTCAACGGAGGCAAAATTGGTTTATTTTCATATTGATATGATAAACAGTTGAAGGTAATAAAAAGTGCATATCAGCTCACAGATGCAGTTTCTGTCAAGACGGTTCAGTACGCTGCATCCAAGCACGGGGTGATGAACTGTCTTGGTGATTTATCTTTCAGTAATGCGTGTTGAGCAATTTGGTGTCATCTATGATTTCGCACTGGGAGAAATACACAGCGGCTAGCGTAAACACGGCTGAGTCTTTTCGCTCATCGTGCAAGGGACAATTTGTTGTCGGCAAAACAGGCGACATTCACCCGGTTGGATTTCTACTTTCGCTTGTTTTGAACGCGCACTGCTGGGTATGCACTTTCGCTGCAGTTGCTGCTCATGTGTGCCGAATCCGACAAACACCAAACTGTCTCGACTGGCCCCGCTGCATATTGTATCGTTGTTTCGCGGCGGTGGATTCCGCTGCGGTGGCCGGCGACGCAGGACGGAACATTTATCACAGTAAATGGAGCTGTTGCGGTTCAGTCTAATGAGTCAGAATCTAGGTGGATCGAATCAATTTTGCACCCAAGCCCCGTAGGTGGGTGATTCAAGGAATCCGAATGAAGTCCGAACACTGCAGACAGTCGGGGTTGTAAATGGCAGATCTCATTTTACTGCCAAGATCATTTAAATACACAATTTTGGAGCCATTTTTTATGCATACAAAGTTGTGTCCAAAGTGCTTTGGCAAAAAAGTGACATCAAATAGAAGACAAATCTAAAAAAATCAGTGCTAAATATGAAATTTATGAAATATATTTCCAAAATAGGATGTAACTTAGGCTAGACCAGAAAACTGAGTTAAATCTGTTTTGGACAATTTTTGATATGATTTTTAGTTTGATAAACACCACTTTCTCCATCGTCATTGCAAGATTTTTTTGAGAGTTCTATATTCCTTCGTATCAAAAACACCTTACAGTAATCGCTATTGATTGCTTTTTCTTATGCGAGAAAGGTGACAAAAATATTTTTTTCTGTGCACATTCCAGATTACTGATGCCATTACCTTTCACTGCCGATAAAACTTAGTATGCTTTTACTCTCCTAATTTTGTCCACATCTGCGCCACTCCGGGGCCCATTGTGCAAACCCGTAGGTACGATGACTTGCAGTACACGACGCACTTTCCCGGTCTTGTCAACATACAAACTGCACCCAGTAACTCCACCAGCACCGTCGAGGTTGCGGAAGCGCACTACAAAACATGCGTGCTCAAATGGATGGATAAAATTTGCTCTCGAGCTATTTATTTTTCCTAGAAAAAAAAAAGATGTGCGGAGACCGCAGTCGATCTACCCCATCGCATCGAACGCGCAAGTTTTCACACGCCTGAGCGAACGCGATGATGATGCTTGGCGATGATGTAGCGACGAGAATTATATAAATATAGCAGAATATTAAAAATAAAAATAAACAAATCGTTTTGATCGCATTACGTGAGATGAAACGCTACGATTGCCTGTCCAGAGTAGCGGGAGCATGGGATGCAACAGGATGCCCGATTCCATGAGACTCCCAAGCATTAGTGAAGAGTTGCGAGTCCCGTGTGTATGTTTTACCGAGCACTGGGGCAAGCTTACCGCTTCGTACAACACAGATTTAGCAAAACAACAAACTCGGCACACAATTTACTCGATGGCGAAAAAACTGAGTCCCAGTTTTTTTATTCTATGGGATTTTAATAAGTACTGAGGCAAAACGTGCTAGAAGCGCGTAGCGCGAGAAAATTTGTTGCGATTTCAATTTACGGTAAATCGTCATCTGCTAGTTTGTACCCTCGGTGGAGCGTCAAATTTCCTCTGAGCATCCGAAAGTAGCTCGCAGAAACCCTCTGGCCTGGCTCGATGATGATTCACGACATTTGAGCAGGGGTTCTCTTGATCTTCTACTATGAGAATGCACATTTTCGGATCGAGCCGACTGCAGCGTTTGCTTCGGCACTACGGTGAAAATTCGTACACGTCGTTCATCTGCTTTGCTGAGATGAATATTTTGCGCGGTCTTTTGATATCATGATGATATTTCAAACTCATTAGTGCAGCTAGATGTTTATCCGCGTTGTTAGTCATGTTGTTGTTTCGGGGTTTGAAAATAGCTTTTAATTTTAACTCAAGTCTTCCCTAAAAGCAGCTCCGTTGGTGTGATACTATAGAGCGAAGCAGCTTCCTCATAAGAGCACCGAAGGGTTTGTTTACTGCTTTTGCGGTATAGAGCGTAAAAATATGTTCAGAAAACTAGCAACTCTACCAATAGCTTGTTTGGTCATACGTGAACATGATGCCTGTAATGTAATTCCTGGTGATCTCACTCATTTTATTGGTCAATAACTGGTCACGGCTCGTTGGCCAAGAATGTTAGTTCGACACTTACTGCAACTAGAGACCGAGGAATCTTCCACAATCATCATACATAAGTATCATTAGCAAGTTAGTGCAAGTAAGAAGCTACTTATCTGGTTCCACTCAAGTTGCGTCAGTAATTCACGGTCTCTGAGTATCCGGCCACCGGGAGATGATAGATCTGAAACCGTAGTTTAATTCATAATGCAGAAGCGGTATTCAAGAGTACAAATGAATTAGCTGAATGAAATAAATCATCAATGGGATGTAAAAACTGGCAAAGTTTCATGCATTTAAATTCTAAAATTTAAAAAACTGCAAGGATGCATGAGAAAAAACGGAAGTCTATTTTTCACAAAATTTTTATCACAATGTAAACGTTTCATCATGGTTTCGCGTCACGTTGGCTTACGAAATTTCAAGATAACTCAATAATCCAAAAAAATGTCAATTTATCTCTGTCTATGTTACTCTACCTCTTCAGCCAGAAAGCTACACCTCTAGTCGGGGAAACTAGAAATACTGACCAAGGCTAAATCCGGCAAATTTGGAAGATGGGGAACTAATTCATAGTGCAATTTACTCAATTTATTGCTCGTATCAAGAACAGAATGAGCGGGAGCGTTGTCTTGGTAAAAGAGCACTTTTTCTTCACCTATGCGGATGCTTCGCCATCCAATTGATGCAATAATGAACGATGATATTTATTGCTTTTTTCCCAAGTTCAATATAGTCGAAGAACATTATGCCTTACGAATCCCAAATGTTTCGCCAGCACTTTACCGACTGATTCTTGCGTTTTGGGGAGCTGGACTTTTCCTATTGCGCGTAATCGATGCCATTTTTCCCGTCGAAAGTTTTACACGTTGGTCTTTTCGATCTATTGTTAAAAATTCCAAACTGCAATGAGTAAGCCCAAGCGAACATTAACAAAAACGATTATCAACTTCCGACTGCTGGATGAACAGTTTTAATCCTTTCTTAGTTTGTACGACTTTGGGCAGTTATCTCCTAAGTATTCGAATACTAAATACAACATACTTTAAATAATCAGCACGAACGTTTCAGTAAAATGTTCTCGAGGCACGATGCTGGCAAGTCGTCGTAGGTTCGAGTCTCGGCTCGGGAGAGACTGTTAGTGTCAGTAGGATCGTAGCGCTAGCCCCGCAAATGTCCTGTACACTGAATGGTCGGCTGCGAAGTCTGTGAATGAATAAACAGAATGTCGAGTTCCGAATCGGAATGTTGCACCAATGCTTTGCTTTGCTAAACGACTGAATTTATGATAGCTAGATGCCGCTAAAGTTTGCACAGCTTACATCGCACAAAGTACTACGACAGATCATTACCTTGTGAGACCAATGGGAGTGTTTCATCGCATATAACGTTGTTTTGCGGAATTCTTGCTATAAATAGGCAATAAACTCAGATTGAAACACCAATTAACTTCTTCCATGCTTGTTCAAACTCGCAGTATATCCACACATTGACCAAAAAATAAACCATTTTGTGGTTCCGCCACTCGTGCCCTTTGTGATTCTGCCATTCGTTATTCTGATTCATAAAATATTCCGCCTTTCGTAATTCTGCTTTTCGTGATTCTGCATTTTGGTTTTCTGCTTTTCGTAGGAGACCCTCCGGTGGAATCGCATTAAGGTGGTAATTTTAGGTAGCAACTGTGATAGCTGTAAGCAGTGATTCCTAGAAATATAAAATTTGAAAATGTCTCTTCTGCGACCTACCCATACCGAAATACTTTAATCAAAAAGTTGTTGATAATAATTTTGTCCTTTCAGAAAAAAATATTTTTTTTTTTCAAAGAGTCACAGCTTTTTTCATGATTACTCAAAAATCGGACAGTATTCATTATTTAGATAAGCTTTTGTAGTTTTTATAAACAAAAATTAAATTGAAAAAAATAAGATTTTTAAGATGAATAATTTTTGATTTTTTGTTTAACTTCTTGTCAAATAAAAAAAAATTTTTTTTTCAGAGTGTATTTTTTTTGGGGAAAAACAAACACCGAGCATTCGTCGATCAGCTTCCTTTCAGTGTCCATGCTTCATGCTCGTAAAGGGCCACCGGGAGTATCAGTGTCCTATACAGCGCTAGTTTTGTGCGAGTTTGCAAACTACGGGACCTTAGCTGGTTACGTAGTCCGTAGATGGCCCTATTTGCAGCTGCAACTCGTCGTTTCCCTTCACGGCTCCCATCGTTGTCACATGTCACAAGTGTACCAAGATAAACGAATTTATCAACCACCTTAAATCGTTCCCCATCTATCTCCACCTCTGCACCAACACCACGGGAAATTCGACGCTCCCTACCAGCTATCATGTACTTCGTTCTGGCAGAGTTAATGACAAGTCCCAATCTCGTTGCTACCCTCTTAAAAGGCACGACGGCCTCCTCCACGGCCCCACGGTCGATACCGATGATATCAATGTCGTCCGCAAAACCAAAAAACATGTATGATTTCGTGATGATCGTACCGTTTTTTTTGCACGTTTGCTCTTCGTACTGCACCATTTAGGAGCGATGTTGAACAGTAAGTTAGAGAGCGCATTTTCTTGCTTCCATCTAACGTTGCTAACGCGGCTGATGTCTCGCCAGCTATCCGCACGCATGATTTCGATCCCTCCAGCGTCATACGACTCAGCTGAATTAGTTTCGTCGGGAAACCGTGTTCCAGCATGATCTGCCACAGCTCGTTTCTCTTCACTAAGTCGTATGCCGCCTTGAAATCCACAATCACATGGTGAGTCCCGGAACTTATCAAGGATCTGACGCAGGGTGAAATTTCGATCCGTCGTGGAGCGTCCCGCCGAAAACCAGCCTGGTATTCGCCGACAAACGATTCCGTTAACAGTCTCAACATTGAGAACAGGATACGGGAGAGCACTTTGTATGCGAAGTTGAGCAACGTAATGCCTCGATAGTTGCAACAATCCAATCAATGAACCTTTTTATAGATAGGGCATACGAGGCCTTCCAACCAGTCGTTCGTCATTTGTTAATCTGCCCAGATCCTTAGTATTATCTGGTGGATCGCATAGTACAGCTACTCACTTTCCGCTTTTAGAAGTTTGATCCTGGCGGCCTTGCTGGTTTTTAGCTCACTAACCGCCTTTTTCACCTCCTGTGTTAGTGGCTCCACAGCTTGGTCGTCACTGATAATCGTCATCCTGCTCTGCTCATCTAGCTCCTCACCGTTCAACAGCGCCTCAAAATGCTCCTTCCACCTGGCTGCAACCGTCGGTTTATTAGTAAGTAGGTTGCCGTCCTTGTCATCACACATGACCGACCAAGGAAATACCTGCTTCTGACTCTGTTGACTGTTCTATAGAATCTCCGCACATCGTTTCCCCGCGTCGTACCTACCACCTCTCTCGCAGTCGTTTCGATGGCAACGTGGATACTGCTCCACAGCCCATTTATGTCTCCCATCCCTCCCTCCTGCTGTTCTGCGATCCGTTGATCCAGCTCTCTGGCGTATTCTGCTGCCACTCCGTCAGCTTTCAACCGCTAAATGTTGAAACGCGTCGTCCTCTCTGTGCGAGATTTCTGCATGCTCGACAACCATGCGCGGATCTTACAAACGACGAGATAATGGTCAGAGTCAATGTTTGGTCCCCGAAAAGACCTAACATCAGTAACATCCGAAAAGTGCCGACCGTCAACTGATTGACGTGATTGATGTAATAGCTGGCTCCATCACTTAGATGCCTCCAGGTGTGTTTCCGGATATTTGAACATAAAAACTAGAAGCTACATATGGCCATTCCTCTGGCCGCGGCAAAGTTTAACAGCCCCAGGCCGTTTTCATTGGTTGACGAGTGGAGTCTATGCCTTCCAATGACCAGACGGAAGAATTTCTCTCTCCCAACCGGTGCGTTTGCGTCTCCGATGACGGCTTTTACGTCGTGTTTTGGGCACTCATCATACATTCGCTCAAGCTTGTCATAGAACTCATCTTTGACTTCATCGGATTTGTCGTTTGTCGGTGCATAGCTGTTGATTACACTGTAGTTGAAGAATTTGCCCTTAATCCTTAACACACGCCCTCCCAGCTGATCTTGAGGTATGATGCTGGCCTAACAAGCTAGTCGTCGTAGGTTCGAGTTTCGGGTCGGGAGAGACTGTTTTTCTCAATAGGATCGTAGCACCGCAATTGTCCTGTACACTTAACAGTTGGCTGCGAAGTCTGTGTATGATAAAACAGAAGGTCAAGTTCCGAATCCGAATGTAGCACCAAGTCTTTGCTCTGCCTTCACACACATATACGGTCATCTACGGGCCTCCACCGGAAAACTCTTGTTTCGTGATTTCCCAGCACTACAAAACCGACGCCCCGTTACGCTTTTTTGCCGCCACTGTAATAGATGTAGTACTTGAAGAAAAGTGCAATAGGGCTACTGCACGGAATTCCTTTTCTCTGGAATTCACCAAACCTTCTGAATTGCGGCGATTTCGATTCCCAGCCGCTGTAGTTCTCGAACAAGCAAGCCAGCTCGCGCCGGTTCGTTGAGAGATCGGACGTTTTAAGTACCCAATTTTCAATCGTTTATCTTAATCTTTTTCCGTGTTTGTAGCCTAGGTCTTGGCCAACTGATTCGTTCCGTATTTCTAATTTCGTTGTTCGTGGTAGAAAAAAGGTTCCGGTATGCTACCTTACAAGGGTCGCGATACCTACATTCTGCTGATGGGGCTGCCATCTTATGTGTAGCTGGCGAGATACAGCATTCCATGATTCAGCCGCTCGCTCCGAGTCAGACGCTGTTGTACGCCGCCGCGTACGACCCCCTTCTCAGTCAGCATACGACCATAGTTTCCACCGCGAGTTGGTTACCCGATCTCCGCTAAGGTAACTCGTATCTCAGGCAGCACCTCGTGAAGCTTGGGATAGGAGTCGCTGGACAGAGGTGAATGACCACATTAGGGTCTCAAGTTACCCGTGTCCAACCATTTGCCAACCAACGCAATGCACAATCTCATAAAGTTGTATACAACGTTCTATATGAGTTATAAGTACCAAAGTGGAGGCAATATACGTACCAAAATGGTTCGCGCAGTTGAATATATACAACTTTTTATTTCATTTTTTACAATTCTTTAACAATTACCTTCTGCATTAAATCTGAGGTATGAACAACTCTGTTTGTTACTCACTACAATTTTCTGTTGCCATAATTTAAACATACATACAAATCCGTTTCACCCGTATTATGATTCTACCACGGTGCACTACGAACTGAAACGCAGCATTGTGTAACATCAAATATCTTAAAATAACAATATAATTCACTCTCGAATTTCCCATATATTTTCGTGAAGACAGACAGGGAACACCCCCTCTTGTGGTGAAAAAGGTAACTAAACTCATTGCACAGTGGTACAGTAAGGCAATTTAGGCGGACATGAGCTTTTCGTTGCGATTTTGGTTTGCGGTTTAAAGCCATAGTTTTTGTAAAAAGTTGTTTCTTATACATAGTCCTCTATTTATGTGCAAATGAAAATTAGGGTGATCCTAAAATCAACGAAATAAAAACAAACTAGCTGGTTTTTATTTGCAAAAATAATTGTAAACATTCTTTGGCAAACTTGTAGATCAACTAATTCTGAGTAACTTTGTAAAAAATACTTTTTTGTAGACATTAAATTTGGTTTCCAAAAAGTCTTTTCGCTCTATTTTTTCAATTCAAATTTTAAAACAAAGTTTTCTTCGGTAACTTTAATCAAAAATACGCCAATTTCGACGAAAAAACATTGTCGATATATTGTACAGATGAAGAGTTTTCACTATTTCTATTTTTAAAATAGGCCCTTTTAAAATATTGATGTCTCCGTTTAGGGCAAACTAAAAAAATATTTTTTGGTTTCATTTGAAAGAACAAATATTGTATAAATATTGTGAAGAAATACCGAAAGTTGCTTAAAATAAGTTAATCTACAACTGTGTCGATGAATGTATACATTTATTTCTGTAAATAAAAAAGTTAGTTTTTTTATTTAGTCGATTTCAGGACCACCCTTATTTTCATTTGCACATAAAAGATAGACTAAATATGAGAAACAAGTTCTTATAAAAAAATTTTACTCTAAAACCATAAAATCGCATCGAAAACTCATGTCCGCCTACATTGCCTTACTGTACCACTGTGCATTGTTGTTGAATTTCTGTGACCAACATTCTCACACACGAATCTGAATTTACTCAATTTTAGATTTAGTTGACTCAATTTCATACTTTCACAGAAAAAACCGCAAATCATGTGAAAAAAATTACTTGTTGCAGATTTCGTGCGTATATTGTTTGTATATAAAAATAACGCCATTCCGGGAGTTAAATATTGATAATATAATAAATGTAGCTTATCGAGGCACGAAGAAGAAATATTTTCAAATAATCAGGCCACGACGTGTAAATGGTAAACTAATCCCAAGTTGCTATATAGGGAGTTCCCTGTGTAACTTCACTAGCTCAGAACCATCACGGGAAGCAACTACGAAATGTGCGGCCGTCTAGCTTAAGGTTAATAATCAAGCCACGAAGTGTACATATAAGGTGAAACCTCATTGAATCCAAAAATGGCCGACTAGTCACCACTTCGAGTTTTCAAAAGCACAAGACTCGGAAATACTCATTGCGTTCCCTAAGAAAATTCTATTTTATGATTGCTTCACCACAGCAAACATAAAATAGCATTTTCACAGGGAACGCATTAACTATAGTGGTGACTCAAAGTCGGCCATTTTTGGATTCAGTGAGGTTTCACCTTAAATGAATGTTTCAATTACCACGTGGAAAAGATAAAAGGAGAAACCGCACAATGGTTGTCAATAGTTGTATATGGTTGTTGTGCAACTTTTAGCTTCGATAACACTTGAATGTTCTATCAATTTAACAATTTAAGTATTGATACATATAATGTTGTAATTGGTTTAAAAGCTTCATTATATTATTTATTAAAGATATTCAACAAAACAAACATAATAACAACTGTTATGCAAAAACTATTATTTAATGTTTAGTTTTTCTCCCAGAAGTTGCCATCTTACAATTTAAAATGGTGTCTGAGGTCAATTTTTAGCTCCATGCATCATTATGGTTAAAGAAACACTCACATTGGGTGTACTTGGTCACTTTAGGCTATTTTCCAAAAACCGAAAGTCACCACCCTGGATTTTAAAATGGCATTTGGAGACAATTTCTGGCCCCTGAGCGTCATTCTGGTTTAAGAAACACCCATAATTGGTGTTTTTTAGTCATTTTCGGCTGTTTTCCAGAAACCGGAAGCCACCATCTTAGAATTCAAAATGGTGTCTGTGGTCGATTCTAGCTCCTGTGTATCACTCTGGTATCGAAGCATCTGATATTGGATGGAAATCGGCCGGTTGAAGAAACACCCATATTGGGTGGTATTTGGTCATTTTCGGCAGTTTCCCATTCACTGGAAGTCGTCATCTTACAATTCATAATGTTGTCTGAGGTCGATTTGTAGCTTCAGTGCATCATAACAATCCCGGAAATACCCACAATGAGTGTTATTTGGTATTTTGCCACTGTTGTTTAGGAACCGGAAGTTGCCATATTGGATTTCGAAATGGCATTTGGTAACAATATCTGGCCTCTGAGCATCATTCTGGTTAAAGAAACACCCATATTTGGTTGTTTTTGGATCATTTTCGGCAGTTTTTCAGTCCTCAAAAGTCGTTATTTTGCAACTCAAAATGTTGTCTGAGGTCGATTTGTGGTTTCAGTGCATCATCACGATTTCGGAAGTGGTGATTCGCTCGTTGGGTGTTCGTTAGTTGGGTGTTCGCTAGTTGGGCCGTCACCCAACTAAAAAGCACTCTAATGTCAGAATTCAACGTCATTCAAATGCGTTTTAGGGGTCAAAAAAGTGAAAAAAATGTTACTTAAATAAAATTAAATATTATTCATTGTTGTGAAAATTTTATAAACATGTTTAGTTATTACGCTTTTTCCATTCAGCATTGATGAGTTTATTGCTCAGCACTATTATCTGGACAATTCATGCAGATCATCTCTGAAATAATCAATCGCGTAATATAGAAAGTACATACAAGTATACATCTATTATACATCTACATCTACAACATGTTGTGTGTAATTTAGAGGTTAATTGTTCGGTTGTTTGTTCTTTTATTCCTTCAACGCTTGCACCGGAAATATCCAGCGTCGCGATTCGCCATTTTTTAGGCAAGAAGCAGAGTGATAAGCTTGCGCTTTATCACTTTGCTTCTCGTTGTAAGCTCCATTTTTTGTATAAAAAAGTATTTACCAAATACATTAATTATTTACCACAGCAGCAAGGCAGAAGAGCCAAGTGTATTTTCTTTGACATATTTTTACCGCTATAAAATTAGAAATTTTTTTCAAAGCATAAAGCAAATAAACAATCGGCGCACCCCTGTGAAAAAATTGCACAGCTGTCAGTTCACCCAACTAACGAACACGATTCGCTAGTTGGGTGGCAGTCGTGTTCCAATCAACGAATTCCGGCTGTACCCATATTGGGTGGTATTTGGTCATATCTCGCTGTTTTTCAGAAACCGGAAGTCGCCATCTTGGATTTCAAAATGGCATTTGGAGACAATTTCTGGCCTCTGAGCGTCATTCTGGGTTAAAAACACCCATATTATACACATTATGTGGTATTTGGTCACTTTCGGCAGTTTTCCAGTCACCGAAAGTCGCCATTTTACAACTCAAAATGTTGTCGGAGGTCGACAAACGTACAAACCGTGGAACATCTTCCATGGATTGCCTCATACATAGGCGAACTTATAAAATATTCGGTCGAGTCTACTTCACAATAATATGTGCATTTTTTTCAGTGTACCCATGTTATTGTCAAAAGTTACTCTTTTTCGCATGTCGTGTAGAACAAAATCAGAAGTGGCGCACCTAGCGGTCGAAAAGGTGACTAACGCTTTTATCATTTTCAATTTGTCTTCATAATTTCACGTAAGTGAACTATATTGGTATTTAAGATATTTGGTAACATGTACTGCGAATAAATTTTGCATTATATACAACCTAAATTTTACAAATAATAAAAAACATAAAATTGAGTAGCAGTAATTTCAATTAATTTTTTTTTTCAATGAGAAGTTCGCGTGACCATTTACATACTTAGCTCCGTAGCCGCGAGACCACAGAGTCCGCTTTGGTAAACAGGTGGTCAATGGTTCGAATCTTACTAGAATCAGGCCATGCGGTTATCAAAGGACTTTAGCATGGGTTTATGCTCAAGCTCCCCAACACGTACCCTTCCTTCAATCTGGATTCTACAGTACCCCTGTAGACTCTCCTTCTAACAAAAATTAGTTCCTATTATAATAAAACTGGTTTGAGTAACGCATGAAAGTTCTCTCCAGGGAATTGTAACTAGGCGATATTGTTAGAATGGACAGAGGCTCGGTATAGTAGAGCAGTAAGCTTGAACCGGAAAGGTAAAACTTACACACAAGCACGGATATGTATGATAAGCGTATCACTTACTTCAATAGTGATACTGCCAATAATATGAAGTGCGGAGTACAGAAAACACCTGGCCAATATCACAATAGATCTAATCTCTGGTCGCAGTGATGAGTCCACACAGAAAAAAAACCATTTACTTAGTACAGTCTCTTTGGTATGTAATAATTATTGTGGTTGGATGCGCATTTAGCTTTATTTTTTTTACAAGGTTGAGTTCAGCCTCGAACTCCCAACGTTCCGATCACTGCCCGTATTCTCTATCCTCAGAGTCATTTTACGATGCTGCGAGTCAACGAATTTTATCAAGTCCCGATCAAACGATTATAAAAAACGGGTAATACAAATATATCTGAATTTGATAGAAATAACAAAGCCTGTAATATTCTTGATATGCCAGAATGATGAAAAGTGCAGAAATATATCAAATTCTGTTATCATACACATGAATGTTCAAAAATGTGTTTTTTAAAGCATATTTATAACAAAATTAGTTATCCAATTAGCAAAATTTTGTACACTCTAACTTATTCTGATCTTTTACTGACGAAAACCTTACAAAACTTGTTATAATTTGTAATATTCAGTAAGTGATTTTGATAGAAATATTGATATTTTACTTATAACGAGACCAACTTTAAAACACAAGTTGATACAAAAAGTTCGTAACAGAATATCAAGATTTGTTACAATTCGGATATTTTTGACTGATCGGGGTACTGTTGAACGCCTTGAATCGTATGAACCTCGGAAGTCGTATATCATGTCACTTATTGTCTTCAATGTTGACCCAAATCTATTTATAGACTCTGATGTCAATATGTAACTCAATATTGCAATATTGCTCAATATACGAAGGAATAATAACATGCGATCTGCATAGACCTTTGAGCATTGAGCGATTAAAGCAATTGCAATTAACAAACATCAAAAAATCTTTCAAGGCGTTGCCCATGTTGTTGTAAAACCTGATTGTATGTGCCATTTTGATGATTTTTCTTCTAGTCAAAACTGCGTTCATGATTGATACCTAATTCTTTAAATTCTTTCTTTCTTTCAGTAACTGGATTTCAAAATCCAGAGTTGCTGAAAGGAAAATTTAATTTGAATTAAATTTGACATAAAAATGGTATTAATTTTCACGTCTTCATGTTTCATAATAGACGATTTTAACTGAGCTTGATGCTTGAGCTTGAAGCTTGATTGATCACCACCGGTTGCCACTTCGTTACTGACCAGGATCGACCGGAATTGCAAATCGAGTTTATCAATTATTGCTTGGGATTTTACTTTTCGATGTCTCCAACAAGATTCGAACTCACGACCATTTGCTTATCAAGGGTGACTCTGTAACCTTGTGGCTACCAGCTCCCCTTTATAATAGACGATTTTAACTGTCACGAAAACGTAAATTGTATAAAATTCATTAGGCAATCCGCTTACAAGTGTTATAGGAGTTTTGAGGGAATATTAATGTCAACGTGGGTCACACAAATTAGAAATCCTACAATTTTGCACTGCGAAAAAGCTTACGATGTCTCACAAGGGTTGGAGAGGGGGTTGAAAAAATAAAATAATATGCTAACATAATTATTGAATGGCCCCATTATTCATAAATTTCACAAATACACTATTTAGCCAGTGCGATTTTTGCTCCACATTAATGTAGCATTCAAAGCGATTGCGTTGAAGTGTACATAATTTGGATCAAAGCCGACTTCTAAATTCTACTGGTTTTCATGCAAAAATCGCGTTTGAATCTATATAAATCGCACTTAATTGCAACAACAATGAAATAACCAAAATGCTAAACCCTTATGATCGATGAGAAAGTTCATTTTTCGTTGATTTTTTAGTGCAATAAGTTACACCATAGCTTAAGTGTTCGAAATTTGATGTAGTACGGCCCTACGCATCCATCACTCTATTCAACTTGTACGTTGTTGCGTTTTCTTGCAACGTTAAAAAAGCTTTGACACAGCAAATGTTGAATTGTATTATTTCAAAATATATATTTTTCAGTGTCTATCATCCATTTACAAACTAGTCTTCCTAAACCGTAGATCTAGCTGGCAGAAGGCTGATCAGTCGATCCTCTCTATCATAATAACTAATCGTTATATCAAAATGATTATCGCGGTGATGCAGGTCGCATTCAATTCGATAACAACAGCTATAGATTGCTTTCGCTGAGTAAACTCACTCAATTTGGCTCACCCACGATGTATCCGTTTCTGTATGTATGTGTCTGGAATTCCAGCGGACAGCTTCGACCGATCATCTGTCGCTTCCAGTTGAGTCATCCACAAACCATGAAAAGAATGAAATCGTCGGCCAGTCGAAATGAGGAAAACCATCTGCTGAAATATCTCAATCACGATGACTCAAAGAGCTTCCTCGCGGCTATATTTCAGCGATGATCAGTCGTGGCTAGCATTTCCTCGTGTCGTTGGGTGGCGCAAAAAATCGCTGAGGGTGTGAAAATGGAGACGCATTATCATGCTTTTCACTTTCATGCTGCTCGTTACACAGAGCACCAAACACATGTGTTAATCTTCCTGTTTTGAGGCAAAATAACATTGCTTTTTCCTGCCCGACCGGCTAGCAGACCGTTTGTTGAGTTGCTCATCTGGCATCCAACGTTGATCGGCGGCACTGGGGACGAATGAAACCCGTGGAGTTGACGGGTTGCGGGTCAGTGTGGGATATTGGGATAAGCAATGTGTAACAAGGGTACTACAAAAATAAATCACAACGGCTTCGGTCAGAACGATGGGCAAGAGTACGGCGAAGATGATTTGATAAATCCACCTATGTCACTTATTAACTTGAAAATGTTCTACCCTAAATTGTGGCTTTGGTCGTCTAATTGTGGATCTCTTGGGTTTTCGAGAGGGGTCGCGATTCCATTACAGTTTAGTCTGGGGCGGTAGGAAACGTACACAGCAGCTCACTTTGGTACAAAGTGAAATTAAAGCACCGCGGCAAAAAAATGGCAAAACATGTACAACGAATGACTCACTGCTGTGAAATGTTTTCGAAAATAGATTCACATATGTGTGAATTAGAATATATGACTGCGTTCGTGTGTTGTGTTGTGTTTGGCTTTTCTCGTCTGTTTTACTCCGTAAGGGTAAAGGTTCGCGTACTACGAACAGGTTGTATTTTCGGCGTGTTTGTCCAAATCATGAAAGCTTGTCATGCAAGTTATATCTCAAATGTATTTTTTACTCATAACTCGAACTCTAACCTTACGACTAGTCTCGGGCGGATGCCTGGGATTGCTCTTAAGCTCGGTTGCGGCCTTCGCTACCGTAATAAATTGCCACCACTTTCAAGAGAGAGATCCCTTTCCGTTTGCACAAGCACCCATTTCACGAAGAAAAAAAGGAATTTTAAACAACTGCTCGATGGAGTAAAGGATTAAATCATTCTGGTTCACAACAGAAGAGATGCATCATACAAGACTCGTCAACATCATTAACACAGTTTCGAAGTGAAAACAAAGTGCGATATTAAAAGTTAAGAGTGACCGATCGCCGCTGGTCAATGCACTCTGGATGGGGCGGTGTGTATTTTTGTCCCGTTGATTTTTGTTGGTTCTGATGGTGGTCAAACTTGATAGACAGTTGTCATACATAGGAAGAATTACACGAAAACTCGTCTTTAGGGTTTGTTGTTCGTAAACTTATAAAATTTTTATAAAAAATGACAATACATAACAAAAATAATAAAAATTCAATGTCAGTTTTTTGAAGCTTTCAAATTAAAACGCAAATAATTTTTCATATTTTATTCTGTCCTGATAAGTTCCCAATCCGGTAATACCAGAATGATTCCAAGATATTTGGTCTCGTTGCTGAAGCTCAGTCTTTTTCCAATCAATAGCGAAGGAGTGAGTGAATGCATCCTTCTCTAGCCTAGCTGCGAAAGCTTGGTTAGAAGAACGTCTACCACCAGTGACCATAACAGTGGAGAGAGAACTCCTCCCTGAGGACACCCCCTTCACTTAAAATGCTCCCACAAATGACTGTAGAATAGGGTGTCCCAAAATAATCGATGTTGAAAAAGTCAAGGTGCTCAGCCCTAAATTGAAAGATAATGTTATTTATAGCATTTTTGTAGAACATTTCTATTTCCTAAAAAAATGTTTTCAGGTTGCCTAAACGTGATTTTTGAAAAAATTACTTTTTAAGCTACAAACCCACTCTTTTGCACTTTTTTCAATTCTGTTCGATTCCTAAATTTTTCCATATATTTTTTTATTTTTGTGGGGTTATTTTTGAATATTTTGCATGGTTCAGTTCAGTATTACATTCAGTTTTTTGACTCTCAAAGCCCAATAAACATCACAAAAAAAAATTTTTTTTTAATAATTTTTAGATAAAACCCTTCGAAACACAAATAAAAAAAAAATTTGATCAAGAACTGAAATTTTCATTGCAAAGCGGGATTTACGACGAAAATTTACATGACAAAAGATACTTGATAATATATCGTGGGGCTGAGATATTGGCATTTTTCTATGTGATGGAAAACTATGCATTTTAACAAATATGTTAAATAATTGTTTTATTTTGGAAGATAAAAAATAACAATGTCCAGCAAACAAATGCAAATGTTGCAACAAATGCAACTTAGTAGAAGGTTTAAAAATTCGGAAAAATTTGCGAAAAAATTAGAACCAAAATTGTGATTTTTAGTGCCTTCTAATAGAAAACTCAATAATATGTAAGAGATAGAAACATGATGTCTTCGGGAAAGTTTCTTGTTTTGAGATAACCCAAAACTTTGACGAAGACACCTTGCGTCTATCTTATTTTGATTAAAAAGTAAATTTTTTGTCTCACTCATAGGTGGATTGATCACGCATCTACCTACAGTAAATGATGCACTGTTGAATATCCTGAAACTTCTCCGAACATACCTTATGGCTATAATCATCATTTGAATCACTACACGCAAGGATGGAAAAAATCGTATCGCATAACAATCATTCGGGTATCATTTCTGAACTTGCTTTGTATAAGCTTTTAATCCCAGCAAACCATCGCTATTAAAAGTTACACATTCTAACGCATGCAAGAGACAACTTATAGCAAAGAAACATATGGTAGCTTTCTTTAATGATTTTGTTTCAGTATTGCCTGCTTTAGGGGGAGCGAGCAACATATAGCGAGTGTTTCACGAAAGAATCGTATACGATTGCACTCGAGCGATCGCAGCGATTCTTTCAAATGTTGGTTGCTTGCAGGTGTAATTCGGTTACTCCACGTCGTGCTTTCACCGTGATATACCGCTATGATTCCTAGTGATTTCAAATATCACATGCTAATGCACCATGCTACCATTTCCGTAAGCATTGATGATACCTATTAGCTCCGGTAAGCAAACAGTTGAACGCAATCTAACGTTCATTTGGATTCATAATTTTGTATCACTGGCGATAATATCTCAAAGATTCTCGCGATACCGTTGAATGCAAATACACTTGGATACAATAAATACTATCGTGTTTGAATCATTCAGTCTTCTTCTATAGTATTCAGAACTCTTAGACGCGAAAAGCAATCAGCAGCGTTTCTATGGATAACTTGTACGCGAGTGGAAACAATTGAACGATACCTGATGAATCAAAGAACACATTTGCATGAAATAATGCTAGTGAGTGAAAATTTCCATGCTTGACTACAGGTATACCTCGATTATACACACCCTCGATTCTACGCATCCTCGATTTTACGCACATTTTACCTCGATTTTACGCATACTTTTTTCAAAAATATTTTCAATTCAAATGTTTTTGGTTATGTTATACATAACGCAGGATTATATATATTAGACATCGTTAACTAAGAAGAAGCTGCCCATATAGACAAGTGAATCTGCCGTAAACCTCCAAAAGACAGTAACAACAACATTTAGAAAAAGCAAACTTTTTAAAGGTGGCTAACGTGTACATTATTTGATGTCGTACGCACACAACCTTTTTTTAAGTGATTTACTTACACTTTTATATAAAACGTCTATTGTTGCAAGATAGATAAACTGAGGTCGACGTTATTATGTGAGCAAAAAGAATGTGTGGGTTACACACATACTCAAACACAAACGTGCATACACATACGCACATACACACACAAACACACATACACACACAAACACACACACATACACACACAAACACACATAAATACACAAACACACATACATACATAAATGCATACACACACACATATATACACACACACGTGTATCTCCCAGCTGGTCTCGAGGTACGGTGCTGGCCTAACAATCCAGTTGCCGTAGGTTCGAGTCTCGGCTTGGGAGAGACTGTTAGTGTCAGTAGGATCGTAGCGCTAGCCCCGCAATTGTCCTGTACATTTAACAGTCGGCTGCGAAGTCTGTGTATAGTAAAACAGAAGGTCGAATTTCGATACGGAATGTAGCACCAAGGCTTTGCTTTTTTATACACACACACGTACACACACATACTTACATACAAACATACTCACATACACACATACTCACATACACACGTACACACACATACACACATACATACATAGACACATACCTACACACACGTACACGTGCACATCCACATACATATATACAAACATACACACTCATATACACATAAATAAACACACCTATACACATACACACCTACGCTAATATTCATTGTTCTAAGTAATTCCTCTAAATCATTTTCCCGATATTCCATACCATACACGGCTCATTAGAGAATATCTATTTATCACGTAACGCAAGTAATAACTTTCTTCGAACCCTTCTTCTCCTATGTCACTCTCTTTTTATGACCTTAATATTTTTTTTTTTTGTAAGTGTTGTTAATTTTTCCATCCCCTTTGTCGAGCGTTACGTGATCATCGAATGTTCCCTCAGATGTTTTTTTTTGCAAATTTCCAATTACGGAAAATGATTTTGGGTTAATAAATATATAAAAAATCTTGCTTCGATTTTATGCACAATTCGATTTTACGCACACTTCAAAAACGAGAATGTGCATAAAATCGGCTATGCCTGTATTTAGGAAGTTATACGCACAAACGTCGAAATAAAATACTGTGTAATGAAGATATTGAGCTTTAGTGGCATTTTTGACAAAATAAGATATCAAAGATCTTTTTTCATGTAAATTTGCGTCCCGAATCCCGCTTTGCAGTAAAAATTTCAGTTCTTGATAAAAAAAATTTCTATTAGTTTTGAAGGGTTTCTAAAAATTATGAGAAAAATTCACTTTTTTGTGATGCTCAAGGGGCTCTATGAGTCAAATAATTGATTGCGATGCTGAACCAAACCATGCAAATTATTCAAAAACAACCCCACGGAAAAATTTAGGAATCGAACAGATTTGAAAAAAGCGCAGAAAAGTGGTTTTGTAGCTTGAAAAAGTCATTTTTCATGAATCACGTTTGGGCAACCTGAAAACGATTTTTTAGAAAGTCGAAATGCTCTGCAGAAATGCTATAAATAACATTATCTCTCAATTTAGGGCTGAGCACCTTGACTTTTTCAACATCGATTTTTTTTGGGACAGCCTACTGTAGAATCAGTTCAGACGAAAACTTGACTCTTTCTCACAAACTCTAAGCAAAATGATTCTGAACGTTTACAACAATAGTTGTTCTGTCAAATACTCGTCTCCCAACGGGGATGTGCCGCGGTGGAATTTTAAATTGGACTATTTTAGGAAAACATCTCGGAAAATGTTCAATGCAGTAAAACGTACTTGAGATTTTGCTCGGTATATGAGTTAAGAACGCAAAAAAAAATAAAATTCTATTATATCGACATATAGCAATCCGTTCACTTTGCTTATCGATGCAATAGCACCAAAACTCCCTAGTTGACAGAATGCACGTTAACGACCTTTGCTGTTGATCATTTCGAACTACATAATAAATCAGTCCAGTTTCGTCCTTCAGCTCACCAACATGTAGTTTTTTGAATAATAAACGTACTGAACAATCCGGGATCGTAACTTATGTAGTAAAGCACTTACTACTTCTCTTTGATCTATAACCTTTGCGATGATTCCGGCATGATAATTTTAAACAACGGTGAAATGACACGTGTTCCGAAACCTCCAGCACGTCCAAGTGTCGTTTTCTTGGGTGTAGGCGGAGGGGAACGGGACTAGACTGGGGCATGGATGGATTTCAGAAAAACGTATATTCAGGAAACGTATATATCATCAGACTCCCATTCAACAACAAAACATTGATTGAAAAATCCATGTTAGTTTTAAGTTATACTTAATTTCAGCTCGTAGTCGGCAGCGAGAATAAAAAATTTGCTTTAAGTTTTTAAGTTATCAGATATAATTGACGCCGTTAAACATTAAATTGTATTTGTGCCGTGTAAAATAAATGATATGTGAAGAAAATAAAGCACTTACTAAGTGCAACGATGAAATAAAAAAATCCAAGAGAATAACTTGCGTTCAAGCAAGCCTGAAATATTAGGAACGCCAAATTTGGTGGTTTTTGGTGGTTTTTGGTGTAAAACAGAGAGCCATATTGGATGGGATTTGACCTTGTTTTATTTCAATGTTTTTATACCTACCAGTATCCCCAGTGGAATCTGTTTCGGGAGTAGCATTCTGAAGCATATCACCAAAAACCCCAGAACCATAACCATGGTGTGTAGAAGTGTTTTTTTAAACTCTGAACCAATTATTCTTTTTAAATCCTCAAAAAACCCCTCAGTGTCGGAACATGCCCACAAAAAACCGCGTTTTCGGGGATAGAGAATTGTTTCGGAGTACCCCTGGCTAGAAAGAAGAAAAGTAACTGAATCTTTTGGTGTTAAAATTATTGAAATCGGATAAAAATTTCAAAAGCTACAAAAAATTTGATTTGTGGGTACCCGGGTTCAAGTTCAAGTGTCCGCCATTCAGACCCCTCTTTATTGCTATATAAAAACTATTGTTATTAGAAATTGCCTTTTATTGAGTTTTTCGATGTCACTGATTTGTATCGCTATTGGTATCCCGTCAAGCACATAAAGGTTAAAGTGAAAGATTTCGTATCCGGAAAATTTTCATAACACGCTTCTCATTCAAGAACCCTAGTCTCATAGATTGGGCAAAGGATTCTTTTTTCGGTATTCCTTATCCGTTTGCGTTTATTCGGGCGTTTCCAGTTCTGAGAATCCTTTGAAGTGATTCTCAGTCAAGAATCCTAGTCCCACAGGCAGTCTCGAAAATTTTTTTTCGGGATTGCTCATCGAGGACGCTCACGATTCCAATGTGAGAAATCCTGGCGAATCAATCGAAAGTTATGTGTTCGACCGGATATATAAATTTATTCCGTTGATTAGCCTGTCCTTGTTAGTGTTATTTGTTGAACTTTGTATTGGGTTCACATGTTCAAAGAAGTTTCGTTCGCATTCTAAGAAGTTGAAGCAATTTCGGATTGACGTCTAGGTCATCAGGTCCATGTACAGTCGCAGTGTTCAGTTTTTTTTAGGGGGGGGGGGGGATTTGTTAGTAGCTTAAGTATTTAACGTGCTCAAAAACACGTTTTTCTGATAGAATCCAAGATGGCGGCGAGATCCAAGATGGCGGCCAATTTTTTTCTACTTCAAATGAAAGCTCTATCATTCCTCTTGAAAACAATGTGTTGGTTGCAGGGGGTTCAATGACAAATTCAGAAGAAATAAATCAATAAAAAGGTCAGGAATTGCTCAAAAATCAATTTTTGTAAAAACCGTTTAACCGATTTGTGCCCGAGGGGTCCATCAATATGAACTAACCAAAACGGTTTTCTCATTTTTTTGCTACTTTCAATCAATTAGACATAAAAATATCCTTTTTGAAAGACCTCATGTCACCAGTGAGACGGTTTCAGCGAGAATTGCTCATGTGTGTCCAATCACAAATGGTGACTTCTCATTACTGTTAGAAATTTGTAATTTTAATTGTTAGGATTTGTTTGCTTTCGCAATTAGGACTTATCATTCGTAGGGATTTCAACCTACTTGTCAGAAAAAGGGAAGTATACTTACAACTAATTTAATTGCTAACTTATTAGCTATAAAGAGAGCTTATCGTAGCAATTGAGGATTGCAACGATTTTTGTCGAAAATTGTTAATAATTTTATTTGACATAGCTTCTAATGGTTCAATACCAGTAAGTCTATGTAATTCGAGTGTACCAAACCAAGGAGGACGTTTCAAAATCATTTTCAGAATTTTATTCTGAATCCTTTGGAGCGTTTTCTTCCTTGTTGAACAGCAACTTGACCAGATCGGTACAGCATAAAGCATTGCTGGTCTAAAAATTTGATTGTAAATCAAAAGTTTGTTCTTTAAACAAAGTTTAGAATTCCTGTTAATGAGAGGATATAAACATCTCGTATATTTGATGCACTTGGCTTGTATACTCTCAATGTGCTCTTTGAAAATCAGTTTTTTATCATAAATTAGTCCCAAGTACTTAACCTTGTCAGATCAACCTAAACTAACCCCATTCATCTTGACAACGTGATTATTGTTTGGCTTGAGGAAAGAAGCCCTAGGCTTATGCGGAAAAATTATCATTTGATTTTTAGAAGCGTTAGGAGAGATTTTCCGCTTTTGCAAGTACGGAGAAAAGAATATCTAAACTTTTCTGCAATCGACTGCATATGACACGAAGACTTTTTCTTTTTGCGGAAATGCTTGTGTCATCGCAGAACAATGACTTTGTGCATCCTGGAGGCAAATCAGGAAGATCTGAAGTGAATATGTTGTACAGGACTGGACCCAAGACTGAACCTTGAGGTACACCTGCTCTGACAGGAAATCTATCAGATTTTGAATTCTGATAGACAACCTGCAGAGTTCGATCAGTAAGATAATTTTTTAAAACTTTGATTAGGAAAATTGGAAAATCAAAAGTTTGCAATTTCGCAATCAAACCTTTATGCCAAACACTGTCGAATGCTTTTTCTATGTCTAAAAGAGCAGCTCCAGTGGAATAACCTTCAGATTTGTTAGCTCGTATCATATAAGTAAATCTGAGCAATTGATGAGTTGTGGAATGCCCATGGCGAAATCCAAACTGTTCATTTGCAAAAATTAGAATTAAATTAGTTAAGAATAATTCTCTCAAACAGTTTACTTATTGAAAAAAGCAAACTGATTGGTCGATAACTTGAAACTTCAGCTGGGTTCTTATCCGGTTTTAAAATTGGAGTAATTTTTGCATTTTTCCATAATTTGGGAAAATACGCAATTTTGAAGCAGCAATTGAAAATTTTCACTAAAAATTCCATTGTGCTCTCAGAGAGATGTTTGACTAGTATATTAAAGATTCCAACGTCACCAGGTGCTTTGATATTTTTGAAATTTTTAATAATTGATTTAATCTCATTCAAGTTAGTTTCAATTATTTCTGCAGGTAAAAAATTCTGGGAAGAAATTAAATCAAATTGACGTGTGACTTCATTTTCAATTGGACTCACAAAATTCAAATTTGAGTTATGAACACTCTCAAACTGCTGAGCAAGTCTTTGAGCCTTTTGTTCATTGGATACAAGAAAACGTTCACCATCTTTTAAAACTGGAATAGGCTTTGAAGGTTTCTTAAGAATCTTCGACAGCTTCCAAAAAGGTTTTGAATATGGTTTCAATTTTTCAACTTTAGTCTCAAAATTTTGATTTCTCAGAAGAGTAAATCTATGCTTAATCTCTTTCTGTAAATCTTTATAAATAGTTTTAAAAACAGGGTCACGAGAACGTTGATATTGACGTCTGCGGACATTTTTCAAACGAATTAGAAGTTGAAGATTTTCGTCAATTATTGGTGAATCAAATTTCACTTGAGCCTTTGGAACAGAATAATTCCTGGCATCAACAATTGCACATTTTAATGCTTCCAAAGCGGAATCAATATTCACTTCGTTTTGCAAATCAAGCTCATTATTGAAATTTCTCTCAATATGAGTTTTGTATCTTTCCCAATTAGCCTTGTTATAATTAAAAACAGAGCTCATAGGGTTTAAAACTGATTCATGTGATAAAGAAAAAGTTATTGGAAGATGGTCAGAATCAAAGTCAGCATGTGTGATCAAATCACTACATACATGACTTTGATCTGTTAGCACCAAATCAATTGTTGAAGGGTTTCTTACAGAAGAAAAGCATGTAGGACTATTCGGAGACAAAATAGAATAGTATCCTGAAGAACAATCATTGAATAAAATTTTGCCATTGGAATTACTTTGAGAATTGTTCCATGAACGATGTTTAGCGTTAAAATCGCCGATTATAAAAAATTTCGAACGATTTCTGGTGAGTTTTTGTAAATCACCTTTAAAATAATTTTTGTGCTCGCGTGTGCATTGAAATGGTAAATATGCTGCGGCAATAAATAAAATCTCAAGTTCAGTTTGAACTTCAATTCCCAAAGTTTCAATAACTTTCGTCTCAAGATGGGGAAGAGCACGATGTTTGATTCGGCGATGAATAACAATTGCAACTCCACCGCCGGAACCCTGAATCGTATCATATCTAAGAACCACGTAATTGGGATCATATTTTAATTTTATGTTAGGTTTCAAAAATGTTTCAGTAATAGGTTGCAAAAAGCACATTATTTACTGTTAAAAAATCAAAAAGCTCATTCTCATTGGCCTTCAATGAGCGAGCATTCCAATTCAAAATTTTGATTGGTTTATTTAAAATCATTGCTTAATTTAAATTAGAAACAATTTTAATTGTAAAATTTGTACCTATTTGGATGGCTTCAAACATTGATTTTGCCTGCAACATGGCGTTCATAAGTTCGAACATTGCCTGTTGCAAAAAAGAAAGTTTACCTGCCGTAATAGGCCCCAGGCAGTTGACATTAGAAAAAATATTTTCGGCAGCAATATTAGCTGGAGTAATAGGTGTACAATTATTTTCTAGCGTGTTTTGATTACCCATATTAACGGTCATTTTCGAACTACAAACACTAGGCGGTATAATGTTCGAACTACCTGTAACCTGTGCACAGTGTTCAGTTTATTTTGCTGATATACCTATATGTTTAATTTTTGGTCTTTCTAAATTGTTATTCCTTCAGGCTCAGAGGAAGCCGGATAAAAATATTAGTGAATCTGTAACGGCTCCCTTCCTCCTTTCGTGAAGAATATCCTTCAGGGTTCCGTCACTTTGTTGTAGCTAGAACCCGGAGAAGAACAAATACTCTACCGGGTGATAAAATTTAAACAGATAGTAAGCTACTAGGCCTACTAAACAGATAGTAAGGTGTACTAAGCCTTCTGCGGGGTTTGAATAGGACGGAAACGAAGAACCGCGAAAGCCTGCACATTCTTGTTCAGGTCAAATAACAAACATTTAAAAGTAGGACAGTTAGAACGATCACGCGGCGCACTCAGCGGCACATGGGCGACTCAGGTGAGTTCAGAACGAAATAGCCATATAATGGCATAAGTATGAAAGACATAGCAGTTAGGGTTAGCGTAAGGTAATTACAATTAATAAATTTAATCTTGTTTAATCAAGCATTCCGTACAGGAATACTTGTGGTAATTTACAGAAAAATATCACAAGTTCCTGGTGGGGCAACAGGAGTTGCCCTACAAATTCAGATTTGCTGAAATGCAATCTTTATCAATAAGAAATTTTCATTTGTTAACCATCAGTTATATTAAGAGTTTTGTCAATATTACTTCCAGACATAGGTTTTTTTTTTACTTTCAGAATTAAAATAACAAGTTACAGGATTATATCAGAAAGTAGAACATTTTGAGAGCGAGATAAATAAGATGAAATCTATATTTCCTCAATTCACCGTCACCTCAGAAACGCAAATCTAGGTCATATAAGGGAGGATTGTACAAAACGCACCAGTTAAGCATTTGCGCGATTTACAGCGCTTCAAATTATTTCAAAGCGACATTGAACGTGTAGGATGATTGTAGGATCTATTTATTGTATGTTTATGACGAAGTTTATTATAAAATACTCGATTTCAATGTCTTTTTCGGTAAAAATTACCATTGTCGCCAAACAAGCCCGTGACCAAAACGCACCACAACATAGGTCAGTATGCTCCAAAGCAGTAGGCTAATATGCCACTAGCAGAAATCAGCACGCGAAGTGACAAGCGCTGGAAGTCTCGAAAGTAAAATAAAAAATAATGGAACATGCTCTAAGTTGTCAAGCTCTTTATAGTGCGTTCTGCCCCAATTTTGATTTTGATTGTTTTAGGTAAAAGTTAACGAAAGTAAGTGAAATAATTTGAACTACTCATAATAATATAAACTCCAAAAGTGTAAAGGTTAGGGGAACCATAATTTTTTATATTATTTACAAGCCAGTTAATCATAAAAGCTTAAATTAAATTCATGAATAATTACTTGTTGAACAGAGCCACAGCCAATTGCACAGTTTTTTGAGTATTGTAGTCATTATGGCACACTTTTTTATATGAGAACTGTAGAGAAGCTGGGTTTGTATGAGACAAGCGAAGAATTTCGTCATAAAAAGCCACATGTGTAGGTATTTTGGGGAATTAATAGCATGGGCCATCTCACCCAACTGGTGCGTCTTGTACGGTTCTTCCCTACTGTTGTTTTGTAGACAAAAGTTGTTGGATGCCGGGCACTGTTTTTCAGTGCGTAAAAATGTCAAAATGGGACAGCAACTGAGTCAAAACTCAATCTTAACTTTCTTATATTATAGAATATATGGTTTGGTTTAACCAGGACGCTTTTAGCACCTATATAAAATCAATAATAATAATATATGTACTATAATACTCCGTGACATCAAAGTTTTACGATGAAATTTAAATATGGCAGTGTGTAGAACCACAGTGAGTACCATTTTGCATGAAACATATATCCTATTTCCTGTACAAATCGGATCGTTTACAGTTGCGTATATGCGAATCCGGAAGAGCTTCAAAATGAAATCTAGAGATTCTTATATTTGGATTCTTAGGAATCAATAAGAAGGTTTTCCATATGCTATTCGAACAGATTCTGTCCGTATCGCAGAAACGATTCTTCTCACAATTCCGTCACCGAGCTATAGATATCCTGAAAATTCTCACTCAGGATTCTCGATGTGTTAGTTAGAGTATCCTTCACGGATGGCTCAAAAATCGGGAATCTCTGGTCATGGAGTGGCAATAAAAAATAACTATTCAGCCTAATCGTTCCCACGGTATCTATCTTTATTCAGTCTACGCGTTGCAGTAGTATTAACGATCTGTGAGCATGTTATTGAAAGAGGCTACCGTAGTCATAACTTCAATTAGCTTTACTTGCTTATCTGACAGCTCAGACACCAATGCCGGTAACTATGATGCATGCGTTGATAAAATTTAAATACATGGTAATCTGGTATCCAAACAATGAAACATACGCATTTCAAAAACAAGTGACTGTGTTTCTCAGATAACCCCAAGGTCTGCTCTAAAAAAAATTATTTTCAATATGTTCTTCCCTTGGCCATTATATTATTTTCCTTTCCTTTGGAGTTTACGACCAATAACTGACAATGCTGCTGAAAGTCAAACTATTGGCCAATGTTGAGTCGTACTTTTCCGTATCAAACACTGTTTACACTGGCTCGACCGAAATCCGAGAGAGAGAGAGAGCGAGGGTCTGCCGTTCTGTATTCACGAGAAGCAACAGACCGAACGGTCAGAGAGTCTGACTAAGCGTGCACTGAGCGTGAATCCGACCAAAGGAAAACGCAATTTTCCGTTCCCACTCACACTCCGATCGCACTCGGGTTCACTCTGCGCGTCAGTCGGTTAGACGGCCCTTTCGGATCAACATCGAGTCGAGCGTGCGGCCACGGCCATCCATCGATCAGCGCAAATAGAAATCGCTTATTTTTCGCCGCGACAATTTTCCTCACACAACTTGCTGGTGGTACCAAGTAACACCCCCTTCCGAGCATCTGATCGAGTGTGTGTGTCTGTGTATCTGTGTTTCGCCTTAGTCATCGATATCGGAGTGTAGTAGCACGAAAATGTAGCGCGATCAGACAATTCATGAGAACTACGTCATTTGAAACGAGTACAGCTCCTAAACGCAAACACGTAGCAAATCCTCTAAGTAAGATTCGGAATTTATCTTGGATTAGCAGCCTTCGACGCAGCAGTTTATCGAACATCGACGACATTGGAAGACCCTAGCGCAAATAGTGCCGCCGTCGAGGAAATTCCGTAGAAGCATTCAAACAGTGCGGAAAATATGCCTGCAAGCCAAAACTTATCGTTTTTTGCCTTCTCATCGGCTAAAAATATCTGCCTAAAATCGTCATTTTTGACCACGCTCTCTAAACGGCTTTGTGAAGAAAGGCAGTGAAACTCTCAGTGCTTCATCACACGGAAGCAAAAATCAACATAAACGAAAATAAATAAACTTGTTTTCGTTAATGTGCACTTGTACCCGGCCAAATTATTATGTAAGAAATGAAGAAATTTAGTGCCTTAGTGCAGAAAACTCATCTTTGTGGATCGAAAATGAGTCGATAGAGTAATCACCGTTAAGTGCCTTAGCTATTCGTAACCATCGAAACCACATTCGACAAGACTGATCTCAACACGTGCAATCCTGCGGAACGAGTTTCGGAAGCAGTAGTGGCAAATCGAACCCGCAACCATAACCCACCGTACTACGCCCGAGTGTGTTCGTGTGTGTGCGCATATGACCGGAACCCTCCAAAACAGCAGCCCCGAAATGTGTGATAGCGTTACCGCGACCGTGCTTTCCACGAGCACCTCCAGCAGTCTGCAGAGCTGCTGGATAGTATACAGTAGGTGATAGTTTAAGTTTTGATTAATACGTATCTATTTTTGTTGCAACAGACATTGGAGTCCATTTTGGATTCGTTTCTGAGACCCTGCATACAAACTATAAAAGCTGATTAAAAGCTGTTTAAGCGAAAAAAATATTCCTTACCCTAATTTGTTCGTGTTCTGACATAAAATAATTTATTATCTTACCACGGGCTGGTAGCCAACCAGTTGATGAACGAAGACTAGCGCAAAATGGTTTAGAAAAGAAAGAGTACTAATGAAAATTATATTGCAGCCTCTCAGTGGAGGTTTGCCCACAAATCTAAAGATAATAATTTACAATTATTCTAGATAAAAACTGATGTCACTTTTAGTTTCAAGGCTCATAAATGTTAGTAATGTGATAATTAGATATAGACTAAATGAGTCGAGGTACAACGTTCACAAAGATAGGGAATGATCACGACCGGTTGTGTTAACTAGTTATGAAGAATATCAATTAGGAAAGATTTACATCCTCGCGGAACAATTATTCACTTTACCAATGAGAACCTCAGCTAGAAATACGGTACCGTCTCGTTCCACGCAGATGCACCTTAGTTCTGCGCACTGCCGAAAGATATCTGTCCCGAGATAATTTATTGCACAAAAGGTCGAATAAATTCGTTTGTTGGTACTTATAATATAATAAATTTAATTTTGACAAATGTGTTCTAGGCTCCGGCATTTTTAGATCAAAGCAAAACAATTGGGATCAAGGCAAACATGTGGGAACCACAAAATTCTTACATTTTATGACAATTTTATTCTTGACGAACCAGCCAGTGTTTTCAAATACAACCAACCGAACAGAGCCGTCGGTTTTACTAATCGCTGCCATGGATGGTGTGACCTAGCTGTTTTTTTTTCGTTGGTTGAGACTATTAGAAGATGTCATTTATGGCACTACCTCTGCTGCTAACCTAAACTTATCATATTCAACTTTCTTTAGGAATTCTTTAAGAACTTCTGTAAAATTTTTTGTCAGAAGGTCATTTACTGATAAACAGTTTCACAGTAAGTGGAAAAATCCAGAAACTTGACTCAAAATAAATGCTAATTTTTGTGTGAAACAAAAATTACAAAATCAGCTGTTTTCCTTTAGATTGCAGTAAATCTCAAAATAAAATTTACGTATGAAATGTTTAAACATTACAAAATCAGCGGTTTATTTGCAAGAGGCCGTAGCTTTCGACGGCGGGTCCCCTATCATTTAGATTGCAGTAAATCTCAAAATAAAATTAACCTATGAAATGTTCGAACGGCTAACCTAGCTTGATACACAATGAATCATTTATCATTTTTTATTCATTTCGTCGTTTTATTTGAGTTGAAGCTCACCCTTCTCTGGATTTTTTTGAAAACCCCTGCGTACAACGTAGAAAACCCTCTTACGAAAAGTTAAATAAACTGAGACGAAATCAACGTTTTCAAGACATCAACTTCGACACCATCTACAAAACACGAATGTTTTACACAGGTTGCACGCTTTGGAATTTTGAGTTAAATCTGTTTGCAATTGTTTATTTGGATTTTTTTTTTCAATATTTCGGCACCTGCAGCCCCAAACTTTATGTTTGTATGATTGTATGTATATTGTATAAAATATTACATGTTAATTTACGTTGCACGCGAAAGTGCTAAGCTTACAAATTTTGAAAAGAGGAGCAATAAGGGACGACTAAAATTTTGACTTTTTTTGACTGCTATAAAAACAGATATATGTGCCAAAAGAATAACCAATTTTTTTCTCATGAAGATACATTCTCTATCATCGAAAAAAAAATGAGCATTAAGGGGTTATATCTACCAAATGCTCAAAAAAGCAAGGCTTTTTTCATGATTTTTCTACAGGACATTTGAGATTTAAGGTATATTAATAATAAATCATTGGATTGAGCAACTCTTGCAGAATAGAAAAAATATTTTTATTGCTATTTTTGTTACAAAATGGCGGCTGTGCAGCGATTGCCGTGAACCGCTTTTTTTGAAAGTTCTTCCGTGGCGAGCAGTAGAAGTCGTGCCCAACGCCCCCTATAACCAAAACAAATTTTTTTCTTCATTATTTACATAAGTGTCGCTAGTGAAGTACACATGATTATATTTGTAGAATTTTTCTTCGCAAAATGGCAACGGTTTGAAGAAAAAAATCATTTTCGACAGAAAAAAACCAACTTTAATTGTTTATAACTTTTGTTGTTGTTAATCAATCGCTAAAATCGTGTGTACTTCACTAGATAATCTAATGAAGAAGCTACAGTTAAAATTTCGAGTCAATCGGATGTAAACTTTTTAAGTTCTACTGCTCGCCGATTTTGAAAACATGGTTTTGAGAAAAACGCGTTTAAAGTTTCAAAATGCTATAAATCTTAAGAATCGCAATAATATCCCTGCGCCGTAAAGTTGTCATTCCTGGGCTAGTAGGCTGCGCCTACTCTCTTTCGCGGTATCGGACATGCGACGCTCAGTGACTTTGACGTGGTTGGCGTCCGATCTCACGCAAAACTCAAACTTGTCACTCATATTTAAGCACTTTTGAATATAACTGACAGTTAAAACGTATAGAAAAACTCAAACAAAGAACGTACACAGTGAGAATGGCTGTTCGACTAAACAAAGGGGAATTGTGAGTAAACACGTGCTGTAGAGACGCTATAATGGTCGAAACTTGATGCAGCGACCTCTATACTTCAAATTTAAATCCCTGTAACGATCATAGGCAACTTTTGTTAGTTTTCAAAGCCTCGAATTAAAAAGAAAAATGAGCATCGCCAAAATAAACAAACCAAACGCCAAAATAACAAACAAGTTCAACAAAAAATGTTTTTTTGGAGCATAAAAGTTATTCGATAAAAATTGGTTTAAACGAATGTTGAGTATAGATCAGTACTTGGGCGATGTATATTTTGATGTTAGGACAGTTTTACCATGATTTAAGCCAATAAAACATTTTTTTTGGTAGATATTACCCCTTAAATACCGAGCCACAGGATGCGACAGGAAAAATGCGTAAATGTATGGTGCTGCTTCAGCCAATCATTTCAAAATTTTCAAGTTTAGTTATCCTTATTAAGCTCTTGCAAAAAAAATGTTCTCGGAATGACCTCCATTTTTATCAATGGCATCCTCACGACATCGCCGGAAAAGAATATGTCTTTGAACGCAGTCCTCCGATATCAATAACCACGTACGCGTTATGACAGACTTCAAAGTCTTCAAACTAGGATGCAATGTTTTGTAGGTTTGTGCTACAACACACGCCAAATCAGGGGACGTATCGGCCTTCTAGGGAGTCTCATCTCTTTAACTCAAAACTTTACGTTTTCCATCAGCCATCTTTGGGTTCGATTTAACCCGTGATATGCTGTCTTCTATGATGATTCCTCACATTGGAAAGTTACTAAGGAAATGCGGACAAATTAGATCACTTTTAGCGTACGGGCAAACCGCGGACCTCTACTTTCCAGGTTCCGATGCTTAGGACCATTATGTGGACACTTTATGCTGCGATAAACTGTGTCCAAATAACATCCTCTTACTCTGGAATTCTCCTTCTGCTACTTATGGGTGGGCATCAAACTCGTAATACCTACTTTGGCGTTCATTTTCTCAAATTTGCAAATAAATATTTCCGATGTTCTGATGCAACACTTAGTAAACATAAACGTAACCAAATACAGTGTAAACAGAAATAAGTCATTAATTACACAAATTAACCCAAAATTAAAATTCAAACATTTCGCCAAGCCTACAAAGTAATTTTTCCGTAAAGGTGCAGTAGAACCTACTAAAACCTGATTTGCAGGTCTCCGTCACTTCTTAAACTGGTGAAATATCTATCACATATATTTAGGTATTGAAAATTGTTATGGCTTGTTAAAACGCAGATTCCGATCTTTGATTGGTCGCTTAATGCTTGCTTTCCCAAGCACGGTCGACATAACTATATACCCAGAAAACCAGGAATGCACTCTGAGAGCTATATAAGAGCCTGCTTTGGCTCAAACCAATGAATTCACCGGTGGATGGCCACTAGGATAGTCATAACTTAACAGCACCGGATAGTAGCAGTAGCGGCAGCTGGTATCAGCTGCGTCAGCAATATGTGCAGCGGCACTACTTCCTCTAGTAAAAACTATCTTTGTGCGGTAGCGGTAGGTGCATTGGCCAGCACTTTCTCCAGAGAAAAGTTTTGCCTTATTTTGATAACGCACTAATGGGAAAGTTGGCAATCAAAATTTGTCAACCGTCAAATTTACAGTGTGAAAACAGCTCTCCACTTTGTTACTAGGAGAGTGCCTGATTCCCATTGTCAGAAATACCACAGAGATGCGATCAGCATTATATCCGATATTGGATTAAACAACAAATTGCCCTTTTGAGTAAAAATAAATATTTAATTTGAAGAATCAATATTTGTTTGTTAATTCATTACACTTTATTCACAATTTAACAGCCGTAGTGGCAGTGGCAGCGGCAGACTTTCCATCCGGCTCAAATAATTTTATTAGCGAGTGATGGCATGAGACCGTGAGACGTTCGATGAAACTCTGTCGTCTAATTTTTAGTTTGAATAATCGAAGGGTTGTGTGCACAGTAGGGTGTCCCAAAAAAAAAAAAATCGATGTTGAAAAAGTCAAGGTGCTCAGCCCTAAATCGAAAGATCATGTTATTTATAGCATTTTTGTAGAACATTTCGACTTTCTAAAAAAAAAGTTTTCAGGTTGCCCAAACGTGATTTATGAAAAAATGACTTTTTTCAGCTACAAACCCACCCATTTGCTCTTTTTTCAATTCTGTTCGATTCCTAAATTTTTCCATACATTTCTTTATTTTTGTGGGGTAGTTTTTAAATATTTGGCATGGTTCAGTTCAGCATTTCATTCAGTTTTTTGACTCACAGAGCCCAATCAACATCACAAAAAAATTAATTATTCTAAAAATTTTCAGATAAAACCCTACAAATCACAATTAAAAAAATTTTTTGATCAAAAACTGAAATTTTCATTGCAAAGCGGTATTTACGACGAAAGTTTACATGCAAAAAGATACTTGATATCTTATCGGGGAGCTGAGTTATTGGCGTTTTTATATGTGACGAAAAACTATGCATTTTAACAAATATGTTAAATAACTGTTTTATTTTGGGAGATGAAAAACAACAATGTTCAGAAAACAAATGCATTTTTAGATGGCTGATAACTTAGTAGAAGGTTTAAAAATTTGGAAAAATTGCGGAAAAAGTTAGAACGGAAATTGTGATTTTTAGTGCCTTCTAATAGAAAACTCAACATTGCTCGTAGTATATAAGAGATAGAAACATGATATCTTCGGTAAAGTTTCTTTTTTTTAATATAACCTAAAACTTTGTCGAAGACACCGTGCGTCTATCTTATTCTGATTAAAAAGTGAATTTTTTATCTCACTCATTGGTGGATTGATCACCCATCTTTCTACATTAAAAGATGCATTTTTGAATATCCTGAAACTCCTCCGAACATATCTTATGGCTATAATCATCATTTGAATCACTATTTAGGAAATTATACGCACAAACAGCAAAACAAAACACTGTGCAATGGAGATATTAAGCTTTAGTGGTATTTTTGACAAAATGCATAGTTTTCCATCACATGTAAAAACGTCAATATCTCAGCCCCCCGATAAGATATCAAGTATCTTTTTTCATGTAAATTTTCGTCTTGAATCCCGCTTTGCAGTAAAAATTACAGTTCTTGATCAAAAAATTTTTTATTAGTGTTTTGAAGGGTTTTATCTGAAAATTCAATGGGTTCTGTGAGTCAAATAATTGAATGCGGTGCTGAACCAAACCATGCAAAATAATCAGAAACAACCCCACAAAAATAAAAAAATATATGGAAAAATTAAGGAATCGAACAGAATTGAAAAAAGTGCAAAAGAGTGGGTTTGTAGCTGAAAAAAGTCATTTTTTCATAAATCACGTTTGGGCAACCTGAAAACAATTTTTCAGAAAGTTGAAATGTTCTACAAAAATGCTATAAATAGCATTATCTTACAATTTAGAGCTGAGCACCTTGACTTTTTCAACATCGCTTTTTTTTGGGACAGCCTAGTGCACAGCCACTACCGCATCGTTTGGCCATATCTGACTATTTTCCATGAACATTATTTCAAGAGAGTTATTTTATTAGTGTAAAGTAGGCAATGTATGTAATTTTTTCAAAGATGCGAGAAATGAACAAGCCTAAATCACAATCACAATTTTTGAAGTCTAAATCACATTCTCTGCCTTTGCTCATTTTTCGCGTCCTCGAAAAAATTACATACATTGCCTACTCTACAACTTAAAATATAAGTCATAAAACAAAAAATGTAATTAATTCAGGAAGTGATAGTTTTAGATCCTACTCTGAAATAATTGGTAAAAAAATTAATTTTTAAAAGTTGCCTCAAACACTTCTGAACAAACCAAAATGGGCACTCTTAAGAACAAAAGTTTCTCAAACGACAACTTTTCAAGTTCAGTATTTAAAAAAAATAAAAGAACATAGCTTTTTAACCATTCCTGTGAATTTTGGTGCCCTTATCCACTAACATTTTTTCAGAGACTCAGAAAAGTTTTCTCGTAAACTTAACGATGAAGCGACGAACCCGGCGAGCAGTTACTATGCGACACTTTGAAGTTGACGCAGTTCTACACTGGCTAGAGGCATCAAATGTCACAAAAATGGTTGAAAAGCTAAAATCTAAAGCCAAAACGGTTTATCTGGTCAATTCAGTGTCCTCGGCAAAGTTGTATATAATAATTTTGTCCTTCAAAAAAAAAAAAAGAAAAATAAGCACTGTAAAACATAGAAAAAAATTATTTGAAAATTTATATTTTTTTTTTATTTCTACAAGTTCAAAAATCTATCCTAATTTAAATATTGTATTTTTCATAGTAGAAAAAAGTTCTGATTTAAAAAAAAATCGATATTTAATATAATAGGTACGCCAATAAATTTTCGCTATTTGTTAATAAAACCAGTCGTAAGTATTGGTCGACTCTGACATATCATACATACATATCAACCGTCATAAACCAATCTGAGACATATGGTAAACAAACCGCGAAACGTTTGCGATCTAATTATGACAGACACTTTTAGTGAAGATGTCTGATTTTGTACAAAATAATCGTCTTCTGTGGGAAGTGTTACTCACTTACTTTCTTTACTTTTACGGCGACAGACGACAATCGATCCAATGCCGAATCCAGAATCCGTCGCCATGTCTCTTGGTCTTGGGCTGCTATCCTTCAATCTCCCCTAACACCTATTTTGCGGGCATCCTCGTCGACAGCACACATCCAACGAGTGCGGGGCCTACCTTGAAATCGGCGGCCTGTATCGGAATTTCTGCTAAATATTATCTTCGCTTGTCGTTTTTCCGGCATTCTAGCTACAAGCCCAGCTAACTGCAACCTGCCGTGTCTTATTTGCTTGACTTTATGCGCCAATTTCTACGCACTACATTGAACGCAAAATCCTAGGCTCAAAAACACCAAGAGCTCGCCGGTCAGCCTCCTTCAATGTCCATGATTCATGGCCGGAGAGGACCACGGGAAGAATTAGTGTTTTGTTGAGTGCAATCCGTAGAAGGCCCTGTTTGCAGCTGCTATCCGCCTTTTTATCTTACGGCTAACCTCGTTGTCACATTCCACTAATGTACCCAGGTAAATAAATTCGTCGACTACTTCAAAAGTTTCCCCATCTAACACCACCTCAGCACCAACATCCGTCGGACTAGCACGTTTTCTACCAGCCACCTTGTATTTCGTTTTGGTAGAGTTAATGATGAGCCCTATTCTCGCAGCTTCGCTCCTGAGAGGTCGGGTGGCGTGTGGGAAGTGTTACTATTCTAATTTTATTAAAAAAACAACGGTTCAAGCACATCGAAAGTTGAAAATAGTTCACGGAAAAGAATTTGAGGCATTACTCACTAAGCATCCATGCAAGACGCAGGAACAGCTTGCTTCAGTATTGATAGTACCAAGCCATTTCCTAACGATTGCACGGATTGAGAATTATTTAAAAACAAGAAACATGAGTTCTTTAGCTTTTGAAGCCAAGCGATGCTGAGTGTTGTTTTTTCGTCTGTAAACAATTGCTCCAATTCACACTAGGCCTGGAACGCGGAACGAAATTATTAGTGGTCTCAGGGTTTATCCAATCGGTTTCCGATCTCCTACAAAGTTTCTTGGCATAACTAGAACTTCAATTTGAATGGTTGTGTTAGTTTGCGATTTGACTGCAGAGATGATGTTACGATACCAACTTTTTTCTCTTACACGCTGAAGCTTTGCGGTCTTCGACAAAGTTGTAGATCAATAAATTTTATAAAACTTTGCAGAAGACATAAAGTTTCTATCTCTTCAAGTTCCAGAGATCTACGAGTTTGTGTATAATGTGTCTGAATTTCACGTTATTTTAGGATAATGCTATGAGTTAATCTAAATTATTTTTTTTTGCATTTTTCTCGATAGAAATTGAATTATTCCTTTTTTTGTATCGAATATGGAAGTTTTTAAAGTATCTTAATGAGTTTTGACTTAAAATTTGAAAAAAAGTATACAGTATTGTGAACTAGTAGCAAGTGTTAGCAATTGGGAAATCCAAACGATTTCCAGTCTTCAGAATAGTTTCTCGGTGTAATAAGAGCCCTAAATAAAATGTTTTATTTTCCTTCGTGATTTGGCCGCAGAGATGGCGCTTCGTCACTGATTTTTTTTCTCTTACTCGCTAGAACTTTGCTGTTTCCGACAAAGTTGTAGATCATAAAATTATAAGAAATTTTGTAGAAGACACAAAATTTGTTTACCTTCCAATTTATTTCAATTTTATTTGTTTTTATTTTTCTTATCGCTGTTGTGCACTTTATCAGTAATAAAGAATATCTGCGCTTTCAAAACTTCTATACTCCGCAAGGAAAATTTTTTTATTCCATTTATGACCAGAGGAAAAATAATTAAAAGATAAAAACCAGACAAGTGATTAGAAAAAAATTGAAAAAAAAACGTATATTACCAAAAACTGAAGCGATACAAATCTTGTGTCTTTGACAAGGGTTATTAAAATGATTTGATTCTACACTTTTTGTATTTCATGCAATAAACTCATTTTTACATGAATCCAGGCATTTAAATTGGAATATCATAAAAACACAAAAAAATACATCTTTCAAAATTTCAGAGAATGAAAAACTATTCATGGGCAAAGAAACGATCATGGTCAACTAAATGAGATTCGCTGTGTATTTTTTCAAATTTTGTGTCATAGTTAGAACTTAAAAAATACTCGGGAGAAAAGAACGAAAATACCCATTTTCTATCGGGATTTTTTCAGGTAAATTTTAGTGAACCCACATTATGTAACAACATTATCCCAAAAAAGTAAAATTCAGAGAAATTTTTGAAAAACTCGCAGATCTCTGAAATGTTAAGAGATAGTAATTTCATGTCTTTCGCGAAGTTTTATGAAATTTATTAATCTACAACTTTGTCGAAGACCGCAAAGCTCCAGCGTGTAAGCGGAAAAAGTTGGTATCACAGTGCCACCTTTGTGGTCACATCGCAGCAACATTCAAATTGAAGTTCCAACTACACCCAGAAACTTTGTGGGAGATTGGAAACCGATTGAATAAATCTTGAGAGCGCTAATAATTTCGTTCCGCTAGATTTTTCATTTCTGGCCCAGTGTGCAGTGGTGGAAATGAAGGATTTTCTTCATCGCTTCGTTACGGGTGACAAAAATGGATTCAACTGGCAAAAACAAAAAAAAAGGAAACCGTGGTGACTGCCCGGTTTACGTCTACGTCGTCGGCTCGGTCAAATTTAGGCGTTGCGAAGGCTATGCTGTGTATTTGGTGGGACCAGATCGGTGTTATTCATTATGAGCTGTTGATTCCAAACAAAATCACACTTGGGAACAATATTGAACAACTTCAATTAATATAGTCTAGCCGTGCACTGCGCGAAAAACGGCTACAATACGAGCTGGAGCACGAAAAAGTGAGCTCGGCCTCATACTGTCAAAGTCGCTAAAACTTACTTAGAAACGCTAAAGTGGGAAGTCTTATCTCATCCGCCACATTTCCTTGATATTGCGTCGTCCTATTATTACTTGTTCGATGGCACATCAGCTGTTCTACTCATAAAAAGACTTTGAAAAATGGTTTTATTCGTGAATTGCCCCAGTAGACGAACATTTTTATCGTAATGGTTTTACTATGAGAAGGACGTATTTTGTTAACATAAAGGATTCTTATTGAACCCTCGTTCTTTCTGCCAATACCGCGTTAAAATCCCAATTCCTCTGTAGAGACCTTTTATGATAAACCTCGAGCCAGTTTTATTATAAGAAGAACTTATGTTTTGTCGAGAAGAAAGAGGAGTCTAATCGAAAGCTCGTTCCTCCAGCCAATTCCGCGCCATAATTACAATTCTCTGATGAGAACTATTTTAAACGTTACGCAGACCAGTGTTATTATTAAAGGGATTTGTTTTTTGTTAGAAGGAAAGTAGTTCAGCTTGATAGAAGAGTATGTGGTAAGGAGCCTGAAAATAAACTCATGTTAAAGTCCTTTGACAACCAAATAGTCCGATTTTTCTGAGATTCGAACCCACGACCACCCCCGCTTATCAAAGCGGACTCTGTAACCTTGCGGTTACGAAGTTCCCGTGCTATCAGCTTGGATTGGTTGTAGAATTCGTGGAACATTTCGTTGCTCAAATTACTTGTTGAAAATGCAACAATGATATTCTAACACAACTATAAAACGGTCAAAAACTATTGCCGAGCCCCGTTTTTGCTTTTGATTCAGATATTGCTCCCTTATTTATAAACTGATTTTTTATTTGTTTTTGAAGCCACCATTGTCACATTTTTCATGAAAACATTTCTTTTTTTTTTAATTGCAGCAAACAACCAAGGTACAGAGAGACTGGTCGTCACCAGACGCAACAATGGTCCAATCGATAGCAGCAACCTGCCATGCGCAACGGCGACGTCCGGTACGGTAGCTTCCGGCAAGCTAACGTCGAGTGGCAGCAGTAGCTTCAGCACTAGTCACATCACTACCAGCAGCCAGGCTCAGCAGGCTGGCAGTGGCATCGAAGCCGTTAGCAGCAGCAGTACCTCCAAAACGTTCGCCACCAGTGCCACCGAGGCTATTGACTATAAATCACTGAACAGTATTCTGGATGATAACCTGCGACCGCTGACACCGGTGCCAGGTAACCCTCGGTCCGAGCAGATTCACAATGAGCACAAACAGCTCGTGAAGGATTATTGGGAGGTATACATCTTGAAAAACCAAAAATCAAAGCATCAGCAATAATTTGTTCCATCATCTTTCAGATTCAAACACAAATTGTTACCAACCAAGCTCATCGTGATAGTTTACAAATGAACATGCCGGCCGAAGAGTTACGACTAAAGAAGGAGTATTTGAAAAAATTAGAGGAAAAGGTATGTATTACATATACAGTTCAACTATGCATCCTTCTGCGACTAAATCAACTTTCCGTTTTAGGAAGCATTGCTTAAGTTTAAAGCCAACCTACAAAAACAGCTGGACGAACGAAAACGAATGGCTTACCGTGGTCAGCTGCATCCCGCAGGAAATCCTCAGCTGCAGCAAAACCAACACCAACAATCGGCACCCCCGCCTGGTGGTTCCAGTTCTCCGGCAGGTCTCCAGAGACAAGATTCAGCAACCGGGTCGGACTGGGTGATGATAGAAGCGGGCAACGCTGCCACCAGCAATCAACATCCAAGTTGAACGACTAACGAGCGACTCCGTTTTCCAAAAGCATTGTGTGATGGTCGTTTCAGTACACGGACAATAATAACTAGTTGCCGGGCGAGTACTCTTGCAGTGCGGTACGGTGTGCAATCCAAGTGCCAAAAAATTGTGCAGCGCGAAGGACTTTTCCTTACCTTGTTGTGTGATCATTATGTGTTTGAAATATGTACGCTGCATATTTATCTATGTACAACTGAATCATCAGTAACGATACCATTTTGTGTAGGTTTAAGTAAAACGATTAGATGTTTATGATTCTACCAAATAGAAAGGTGTTAATGATGCTATTACACTGAAACGAAATTTGTGTTTCGCAAAAACAAAAAACGAACGACTCTAGGTTAGAAGAAATCCTTGGCAAAAATCTTTTGCAAATGTTTGTAAGTTGAATTTCAGAAAACTGCTTGATTTAGTACTTTAAAATGTATATAATTGCAGCTTTTCCAGAGTGCACAGCGACTGAAAATTAAGTGTAAAAAACTGGTGAAGCCTGTTATCAATATTTCAGTGTCTAACTGATGATTCGGTAGATGGACTCGATAGCTTGAAATAATGTATGGCAAATGTAGAGAATTATTAACGAAATTAATCATCACAAAAAACGTGCACCGAAACAAATCTGCCTGGAATCTTAAACTATAGTTCAAACAAGACCGTAAGAGCTGATGAACTTCGTGATGGGCGATCAAAAGGGACTCTGGCAATATCATGGCATCGGGTTTCTAGAATGAGCGTGGACTAAGCGTCAACCGTAAGCGACAACAAAGACAACCTGGACGAACCACCAGCTGATGACTGGATATCAGCTCCCGAACTACATTAGTTTCAACGGAAGATTGGAAGGGTGACGAACAACAAATTCTACAAACACTGTAAAAGTATTATACTAGGTTATTTACAAGGTCTGAGGAAGAAACTACCGAAAAAAAAAGATAAAGGCAATCGTCTGCGTTATCCACAAGCAGGGTGACAAGCTTAAAGGCTGTAACTACCATGGCATTACGCTTTATAACCGTCGCCTACAAAATTTTATCTCTAGCATTATAACGTCTATCGTGCATAACAAGGAGTCATGAATTAGTAACATGTGAGTTTATTTCGAATCAATTCTCCCACGGATAGCACTTTTCAATCTATGAACCATATAGTACATTTGGTAGACGTCGGCAGGTTGCAGAGAGCTAGATACATCGCAAGGATGCAGATGGACTTCTCTTCTGCAATTCCTTCGGCATCAGAAACAGTAGTTGCAGTATGCATGATGATTCGATCAGACTAAATATCAAGTTGAATGGTGGTGGCTTCTTGATGCAGCTCGAGACTCGAGACACTCCTGGTCTAACCGGCTTGGTAAGTAAGCGTGAAATAATTTTCTTTTAATATTGAAAAAAAACAAGATCTACAACCATTATTATCACTGGAGCGTTTGGTAATGAGATCAAGACACAAACATTTGACTAATTCCCGTCATTTTTATTCTTAATCTCGAAATATGTACTGTTTAGCACAAGAGTTGACGCCACTTGAGTCAGTATCAGTGCCACAACTCTTCTAACAAGAGATATGAATAATTCATAGAATTAAATTTGGGACCATTTGAAGCCTAATTTCTCTCACGAAAAAGCGTATTCAAATCCACTGCGATTTAAGTGAATGGTCAAACTACAAATTGCGATGTCCTACGCGTAATCAAGAAGGACAAAGAACAATATTAAAACACTTTTCCGTTGATTAGGGAACTTCGGAGAGTGTATATTAAATTTGTATCCAGTTAGGTGATTTATGCTCGAGTTATTTAGAATCTGGACACACTGTGTACTTAACTACGAGCGAAAACTCGACCCGCCAGAATCCCACAAATTTGGCATCGTAACTCTGCAGGGGATTTGTCGCAAAGAAGAGAAGGTGTGGGAAGTTCGTGGCGACAATACCCAGTTTTACCAGAGCGGTGGATCAACCAACGAGCTGGGAACGGATTTTTGTGCGTTAGGCAGAAGCTGGAAGGTAAGAGGCTAATCACGGGCCAGCGCGAGGTGGTCGACAGGTGGAAGTAGCTCGTCAATAAGAACTTCAATAGCGGTACAACCGAAGTAGGCGATAGGGAAGTTACCCTTGAGGCACCTCCAAATGATAGTAATATCCCTTTTCTCCAAATTCTGGAAATTAAACCAGAAATTGGGTCCCTGAAGAACAATAGAGCCGGAGTTGCATGCCCCATCTATAAAAAGACCGAGCGGCTACAATGCAGAAACCTCCGAAGCATAACGCTGATCGACGCCCCCTACGAACTTCTTTTTCAGATCCTGCTTCGCCGTCGTTTTCCTTTAACAGAAGGATTGGTAGGACAGTATCAAACGAGCTTAACGCCAGCACGCGCTATTACGGATCATATCTTCACTGCCAGATTGATCTTCCAGAAATGTCGTACAACGAGTCATACCTCACATCTTCGTGGACTTCAAGACCAGCTGATCACGTGTTTAGTAAAGCGGGCAATGTATGTAGTTTCGCGGGAATGCGAAGATGAACGGGAATAGAAGGTGTGACTAGAATTAGAAAAAAATTTCCCTCGTCCAGACGGGACTCGAACCCGCAATCTCCGTTGTCTCCGGCAAGGTGTTTTGGCCAATTAAACTACAGGGTAAAGGTGACTCTTCCTAATACCAATGTCTTACCGTATTCCAGGCTGAGAGCCACCCCGAATCTTTCCAAAAATCCTTTTCATACTCGCGTATAAAAAGATTTGTTTCGCGAAATCATTTTCTTCGTCACTAGAATCAACCAAATACTCGAGAACAATTTCCGCGTTCTACATTTAAATTTTGTTTGGCTGCAAATTTGAAAATATTGATAGCAAATTGTAGGAATCGAGACAGCACAAAGTACAAAATACAATTAATAACAGTACGCCAATTTTGAGTTTAATAGTGATTGAAGGCAACGTAGTGGAACGTTGCACGGTCTAACGCAATTACTTTAATTAAACATACAAGGATAAAAAAATCCATGCAAGCACAAACGAAGAAACCTGCAATAGAATTGTGTTATCGATAATTTGGGAGAACGGAAACAAAGCTAAAACAGAGTTTCTTGAAATAAAGGGGATATTTTATGAAGCAGAAAGAACGCAGATCATTCCGGAAACAATTGACGGACAGATAAATTGGTTATTACTAGATGCGCAGAATTTTAGGGAAATACGACACACACAAACATTTTGCTAATGCTAGCTAGTGACGGTCTTTAGAAATTAGCAACTGCCGGCGTTAAAAAATTAAAAAACCTCCCAGCTGGTCTCGAGGTACGATGCTGACCTAACAAGCCAGTCGTCGTTGGTTCGAGTCTCAGCTCGGGAGAGACTGTTAGTGTCAGTAGGATCGTAGCGCTAGCCCCGCAATTGTCCTGTACACTCAACAGTTGGCTGCGAAGTCTGTGTATAATAAACAGAAGGTCGAGTTCCGATACGGAATGTAGCACCAAGGCTTTGCTTTGCGGCGTTAAAAAGAAATAGATGAATTGGTAATCCCCGTAATCCCCAATAGCAACGACCGGTGCGAACATCGGTTGCCATCCAAAATAGCAACGGCCAGCGTTGTGAAAATAGCAACTCAAATGGCAATTCACCGGTGCGCATGCTCTAAGCATGGCAAAAATGGAAATGAGATTGGGACAAAAAAATAGACTGCGTTGCTCGTGCTGGTCGAGTTTACTTATGTCGAATTCGTTTTCGCGGTGTAGCTACACGAAAACTACACTTTTGCCCGGTAGGTTTTTTTTTCTCTTTCCGGACTACTCGCCAGTGCACAATGGTGCAGAAACCAAACTTAGGGGGAAATTTGGGTCTAGAGCTCTATAGCAACATTTTAGAGAGAAACTTTCTTCTACAAAGTTGTTACATATGAGCAAAGTTGTTACATACAAAGCGCTTATTGAAAAATTATCAAAAATTAGGGTGACCAACATTTTCGATGCAATCAAGTATCTAACTTTTTTATCTTTGTAGATAGAAGAAAAACTTGTTCTACAATGTTATAGCTCCATTAATTTTAATTAACTTTGTAAAAAAAGTTTTTCTCTATCTTTGAAAACAACCGATTTATATTGAAAAAAACACATTTTACCCTCTAACTTTTTTATTTCAAGATTCATCTCAAAACTGTCTTTGAACGACTTTTAGAGCTTTCAAGGAGAAACAATTTGCGATGCTGACATCGTTAATATCTCAGTTTTACTCAAAGTTATTAATATTTTTCATCAATCATCATTTTTCATTTCTATGTCATTTTTTTAGGGGCGAATATAAAAAATATCTCTTGGTTTCATTTTGAAGGGCATACTTTTTAAATTTGAGTAAATTCTATTTAAAAAAAAAAACAAGACAAAAATTTGTTACTAGTAGGCCAGACTGGCCTACTATTCTAGACCCCCGGTCCCTGGTCGTTCCTCTGAAGACCGATTGGGGCGGGTACTCATGGTCGGCTCTAAGTCTAGTCGGTTAATCAGGACGGTGATATGTGTGAACTAGAGAAAAGCTAGTGATTATACTTTTAACGTTTAATAACCTTAAATTTATACAAGCTGTGTGGGTGTGTATCAGTGTCACTGTATGGCTAATTCTAGGTTACCTTGTGGCGACGGTAAGGGGGGTTGGTTTCCTGGCTGGTCAGCACAGATGGGACGGGAACGTGGCGGGCTCTCCTTTCTACGTTGGTACCATGCAACGCGCGCCGTGGGCGTTAAGATAAGGCTCTCGCGGGTGTGTTGGTAGCAGAAAAGTGGATCACAGCTGGGTCTCTATCTTTATTCCTCTGAAGACTACTCCTACACGTGTACCATACACTATCGGATCTCTTTCGCCGGTCCGGGCACGGCTCGGGAACCCGAAGGTTGGTGAGTTTTCTCCAATCTAAACTCAACAATTCCACCTTGGGGCTCGTTACGGGTCCAATTCGATGGGATATTAAGTTTCGGGTCCTAACGAGAAGAAAGCAATACTCAATATCGGGGCCAAACTGCTTTCCTCGCTAGAAGGCTCTAATTTCCGCTCTTGCTTCTAGTTTACCAATTTTCCCATTAATTTACCTGATTCGCCTTCTTTTCCAGGTTTAGTTGGGATTTGCACCAAAGGAATTTCGATCCGGATGATCGACACTTATCGATTTTGACAAAAGGGTATAACTTGTCACTTGCTCTTCGAATGTGTACAATGGAAATGAGGCCGACTCTCGATACTCAGCTTTCAATAAGCTTTTAGCTTTCGTGTACTCCCATCCATCTCTCTCTCTCTCTCCACTTGGTTTGCCATCTCTGCTTCCCGGCTCAATCCGTCCCCTGAACTGAAGTCGTCCCGTCTATTTTCTAGCAGTTTTTCGTGTATAGTGTACTGTGAACTTAATATTAACCCTTTGTGTGCTTAGTGTATTTTTTTTTTTTCTTCACATAACATTTATTTGACACGGCACAAATACAATTTAATGTTTAACGGCGCCAATTATATCTGATGACTTAAAAACTAAAGCAAATTTTTTATCCTCGCTGCCGACTACGAGCTGAAATTAAGTCTAACTTAAAACTAGCATGGGATTTCCAATCAGTGTTTTGTTGTTCAATGGTCGTCTGATAATCGTCGAATGGCATGTATGGATTCGTTCTGCTGAGCCACGATGTCGTGAGTTGGGACAGAGGCTCGTAGTCCTTGGGTCCTGGTTCTGTTGTGCGGGGTCTGGTTGCTGGTTTTGTGCTTAAGGTTCAAACGTGTTCTTGTCGTTTTGTTGGGTGTAGACGGAGGGGAACGGGACTAGACTAGGGCGTGGATGGATTTCAGGAAAACGTATATAAGGGACATGTAGGATAGGTCACGGCTCGCCAAGACATCACGAACAGGAACAGCCGGCTGTCTACCCTCGGCATGCAGGGAAGCTATTAATTTAGACCTGGCGTCACGGTGTACAGGGCATGACCAAACCACATGCTCTATGTCGTGATAACCTTCACCACAGGCACAGATACCACTTTCCCCGAGCCCAACACGACGGAGGAGCGCGTCAAATCTATAGTGATTGGACATAAGCCGGGACATCACGCAAATGAAATCCCGACCTACATCCAACCCCTTGAACCACGGGTTCGTCGATACTTTGGGGATTATGGAATGTAACCACCTTCCCAATTCCCCTCTGGTCCAAGCATTTTGCCAACTGATGATCGTATTCTGACGTACAAGTGCGAAAAATTTATTAAAGGCAATTGGTCTTTCATAAATATCACCGTTTGTTGCGCCCACCTTAGCCAAAGAGTCCGCTTTCTCATTACCCGGTATCGAGCAGTGAGAAGGGACCCACGCTAAGGTAATCTGAGTAGATTTTTCGGATAAAGCACTCAGATGTTCCCGTATTTTCCCCAGGAAATACGGAGAGTGCTTAACATCTTTCATCGATCGGAGAGCCTCAATGGAACTGAGACTGTCCGTAAAGATGAAATAATGGTCCGTGGGCATTTTTTCGATAATCCCTAGGGTGTACTGAATTGCAGCTAATTCTGCGACGTAAACAGAAGCAGGATTATCGAGCTTATGGGAGACGGTTAAATTGTTATTGAAGATACCGAAGCCAGTGGACCCATCAAGAAGTGATCCGTCAGTGTAGTACATATTGTCGCAGTTGATGTTTCGATATTTATTGGAAAAAATTTTAGGGATCTGCTGCACGCGTAAATGATCCGGGATTCCACGAGTTTCTTCTATCATGGATGTATCGAAAAACACAGTAGAATCAGAAGTATTTGATAAGTCGACACGATTTGGAATATTCGAAGAAGGGTTAATATTTTGGGACATGTGATTGAAATACAATGTCATAAAACGGGTTTGAGAATTAAGTTCGATTAACCTTTCAAAATTTTCAATCACGGGACGGTTCAAGACCTCACATTTGATTAGAATACGAGAAGACAGGCTCCAGAAGCGGTTTTTCAATGGTAGTACTCCAGCTAAAACCTCCAAACTCATCGTATGGGTCGACTGCATGCAACCTAAGGCGATACGCAAACAACGATATTGTATTCGCTCCAGTTTGATCAAATGTGTGTTTGCTGCGGAGCGGAAGCAGAAACACCCGTATTCAATAACAGACAATATCGTTGTTTGGTAAAGCCTTATAAGGTCTCCTGGATGGGCTCCCCACCATTGTCCGGTTATTGTACGAAGAAAATTCACTCTTTGTTGACATTTTTTCATCAGATACCTCACGTGACAACCCCAGGTGCCTTTAGAGTCGAACCAGACACCAAGATATTTGTGTACCAAAACCTGAGAAATCGTTTTACCCATTAATTGTGTTTGAAGCTGAGCAGGTTCATGCTTCCTAGAAAAAACTACTATCTCAGTCTTCTCCGGAGAGAATTCGATACCTAGCTGTAAAGCCCAAGCAGACAAATTGTCCAAGGTATCTTGCAATGGTCCTTGCAAATCGGCAGCTTTGGCTCCTGTAACAGAGATTACACTGTCGTCTGCAAGTTGTCTTATCGTGCATGAATTTGCCAGACATTCGTCGATGTCATTTACATAAAAGTTGTAAAGAAGGGGGCTTAAACATGAGCCCTGGGGAAGACCCATGTAGCTAATGCGAAAAGTTGCCAAATCGCCATGCGTAAAATGCATGTGCTTTTCGGACAACAAGTTGTGCAAAAAATTGTTCAAAATTGGAGAAAATCCTTGTCGGTGAAGTTTACCCGAAAGAATGTCAATAGAAACGGAATCAAAAGCCCCCTTAATGTCCAAGAACGCAGACGCCATTTGTTCTTTACGAGCATACGCCAGCTGAATATCTGTTGAAAGCAACGCAAGACAATCATTCGTCCCTTTGGCACGGCGGAAGCCAAATTGAGTTTCTGATAGTAGACCATTTGATTCGACCCAGTGGTCTAAACGACGGAGTATCATTTTTTCCATCAATTTCCGGATACAGGATAGCATTGCAATCGGCCTATAAGAGTTGTGATTAGAAGCTGGTTTCCCTGGTTTTTGGATGGCGATCACCTTCACTTGCCTCCAATCCTGCGGTACAATGTTTTGCTCCAGGAACTTATTGAACAAGTTCAACAAGCGCCTCTTGGCATTGCCGGGTAGATTCTTCAACAAGTTGAATTTGATTCTATCTAATCCAGGCGCGTTATTGTTACAGGACAGGAGGGCAACTGAAAGTTCTGCCATCGTAAAAGGTGATTCTATCGCGTCGTGGCCCGGAGACGCATCGCGAACAATATTTTGCTCAGGAACAGAGTTCGGACATACTTTCCTGGCAAAATCAAATATCCACCTACTTGAAGACTCCTCGCTTTCGTTGACCGTTACGCGATTCCGCATTCTTCGGGCTGTGTTCCAAAGAGTGCTCATCGATGTCTCCCTCGACGTCTCGTTCACGAACCGACGCCAATATCCACGTTTCTTTGCTTTAGCCAAGCTTTTAAGCTTGGTATCAAGCTCCGAATACCGTAAATAGTCGCCAGGTATACCTCCCGTCTGGTAGGCCTTAAACGCGTCGGATCTTTGCGTGTAGACATCGGAGCACTCTTGGTCCCACCACGGAGTGGGAGGCCGTTCTTTGATCGTTACGCCGGGATATTTCTTCGTTTGGGCTTGCAACGCGGCGTCGAGAATCAAGCCCGCGAGGAGGTTGTATTCTTCAAGTGGTGAATGATGTTGAATCGACTCGACCGCTTTTGAAATCATTTCCTCGTATAACTTCCAATCGACATTTCGTGTGAGGTCATACGGAATGTCAATTGGTCGCATGCGAGTTGACCCGTTAGTAATTGAAATAAGAATAGGCAGATGGTCGCTACCGTGAGGATCGAGGATTACCTTCCATGTGCAATCCAACCGTAGCGACGTCGAACATAAGGATAGATCCAAAGCGCTTGGGCGCGCTGGAGGTTTCGGGATACGTGTCATTTCACCGTTGTTTAAAATAGTCATGTCGAAGTCATCGCAAAGGTTATAGATTAAAGAGGAGCGGTTATCATTGTATGGGGAACCCCAAGCCACGCCATGAGAGTTGAAGTCTCCCAAAATCAAACGTGGCGAGGGAAGAAGTTCTATTAAATCAAAGAGCAGCCGTTGCCCAACCTGTGCTCTGGGGGGAATATATATTGAGGCAATACAAAGCTCTTTACCTTGTATTGTCATTTGACATGCGACAACTTCGATGCCTGGAATCGAGGGGAGGTTAATACGATAGAAAGAATAGCACTTTTTAATCCCTAAAAGTACTCCTCCATATGGGGTGTCTCGATCAAGGCGAATAATATTAAAATCATGGAAGTTGAGATCAATATTTGAAGTAAGCCAAGTTTCACAAAGGGAAAATGCATCGCATTTGTTTTTATTTATCAAAACTTTAAACGAATCAATTTTTGGTAAAATACTTCTACAATTCCACTGTAAGACAGAGATAGAATCCTTCATATACGCAGTTGAATTAGGCATCGAAGGATACAATCGCTGCAAGGAGAGGCCATTGGGCAGTCAACTGCTTCAAAAATGATCTAACTGTTGGGAGGAATGCTGTAAGAAAAATTTTAATTGGATCGGGTACATTGAAAGTTTCAAAAATCCAGTCCACAATGTCAGAAAATTTCCCTAATCCAGAGTTTGTTTCATCAACTGGGAGTGTAAAAGGAGCAACTGGGGTTTTAGATGTTCCTGGCAGTGCTGGGAACTCCTTCTGGGACTTTAAATTTGCCAGCCCAGGAGGAGTTTGCTTCGGTTTTTCCGCAGCACTGTTTGGTTTGTTTGTAACTTTCATTTCACTTTGAGAAATCTTAGGACCTTTTCTGGGAAGTTTAGGAGAGGAAACACTTTTCCTCTTTCTAGACTCCCCAGGATTGGCGTAAGATGCTCCCGCTGGTGAATCGTCAGAATCGGTTTCCTCAGAGGGCAACAGATCGAAGGGGTTCGAAGTAACGGGAGAAGTGGTAACGGTCTTCTTCAGCATGTCAGCGTAGGAACGCTTTGAACGCTCTTTGAGAGACCGTTTTATTTTATCCCTGCGCTGCATGTACACCGCACATGTCGAGAGCTCATGCAGATTTTCTCCGCAGTGAATACACTTTTCAGCGTTAACACTGCAAGAATCTTCCGCATGAGACTCCCCACACTTGCCACAACGTGCCTTATTGCAGCAGTAGGCGGCTGTATGGCCTAACTGCTTGCAATTCAGGCAGTTCATGACGCGGGGCACGTATAGCCTCACAGGGAGACGAACCCGGTGGATCGAGACGTGGCTTGGTAGTGCAGACCCGGCGAACGTAACTCGAAACGAGTCTGACGGAGTGTATACTGTTTTGCCACCGATGATCGATGCTGACCGCAATTGCTTGCAGTCGAACACCTTTACTTCGGGACACGTTTTGTTCTTAAAGCACCCTTTGGCACTTTGCAGTATACACTCGACGGACAGACTCGAATCGGTTATGACACCGTCGATCTCCACGTCTCGTGCGGGTATGTAAACGCGATACTCGCGTGTGAAGAGCTCAGAGCAAGCTATATCGTTGGCCTCTTTCAGGTTACCGACCACGACACGGAGCTTGTTAGGCCGGACCTTGGAAATTTCGGTCACGCCCTTGTACTCCTTCGTCAGGTCTTTAGAAATCTGCAAGAGGTTCAACTTTTTCGATTTCGGTCCTGCCTTTGGCCGAAAATAAACAGTATAGCTGCCCTGGGCTCCGTCTGGGTAAAGCCTGGGGCGAGGGGGGACTGAAGAATGAACAGGGGAGGGGGTAACAGAAGGGTCAGGGTCAGAGGGGTTCGGGGATGGTGGCGCGGGAGGCGAGGGATCTACATCCATCTTAAGTCTAGCGCACTAGCGCTGACAAGAACACGTACCTTTTTATTTCTCCCTTCCAGTAAGGTTGGTTGTCCGATCGTTCGAAGTAGCAGCCGTTACAGCCAGCAGCACCAATACAGCAGCACCAAACAGCCACCAGCAGCGAGCCAGGTGTGAGATCACTCCACACAGCGATACGACTCGCTGACACTGATGGCTTCTTCTTTTTCCTCGTTTGTGTCTCGTTCACTGCTGTAGCACAATCCAGCCAGCAGCCAAATCGGCTTACGCACCAGCTGGCAGTCACGATGCGAAACAGTTGCACAAAGGAACGACCTTGAACCCGGATTTATTTCACTCGACCAGGCAAACAATGCCAACACTTGTTCACACGTCTTTTGTTTTATACTCTATCGGACCGATCACCAAACACGTCCAGTACTGATGCGTGTTCGGCACAGAATGTGCTTAGTGTATTTATATTGGCCAATATTCTTTTTAACCCATGGGAATTTTAATATTACGGAGGTTTCTAATTTTATATATTTATAACTATCACACCAGGTAAATGTTACGAACGGTAACAAATTACAATAATTTTATACATTATGCATATAAAAACAACCAGATTTATTTATTGGTATTTTTTCTCATAACTAGGAATAATTACCTTTAATTTGATCCAAAAAGATTGATGATCGATCAACTGGTTCAAAAGTTATGAATTTTTTTTAAATTAAATACATTGAACACAGTTGTTTTTTTATGGTCACCCTATTTCGAAGTTGGTCACGCAAAGTGCTTCAATTGTGCTCAAAATCGCAGGGATGCATCTATGTTGAAAATAATCAAATCCGTATTGTTTCGTTGGGTTGTTAAGGGAACTAGTTCCGAATTAGGGTGACCATAAAAAACGGCTATTTTCGATGTATTTTATTAAAAAAAATCATAACTTTTAAACCAGTTGATCGATTTTCAATCTTTTTGGGTCAAATTAAAGGTAATTACGTCTAGTTATAAGAAAAAATACCAAAAAATAAATCTGGGTGCATTTATATGCATAATGTATTAAATTATTAATATTTTCGTCTTGTTTTTAAATTGAATTTACTCAAATTTAAACAATAAAACATTTTTTAAAATTCCTCTATTTATAGAGTCAAGTATGCCCTTCAAAATGAGACCAAGAGATATTTTTTATGTTTGCTCCAAAAAGAATGACATACAAATGAAAAACGCTTATTTTTTGATGAAAAACATTAATCACTTTGAGTAAAATTGAGATATTAACGATGTCAGCATTGCAAATTGTTTCTCTTAAAAAGCTCTAAAAGTCGCTGAAAGACAGTTTTGAGATGAAACTTGAAATAAAAAAGTTAGAGCGCAAAATGTGTTTTTTCAATATAAATCGGTTGTTTTCAAAGATAGAGAAAAACTTTTTTTACAAAGTTAATTAAAATTAATGGAGCTATAACATTGTAGAACAAATTTTTCTTCTATCTACAAAGATAAAAAAGTTAGATACTTTTTTGCATTGAAAGTGTTGGTCACCCTAATTTTTGATAATTTTTCAATAAGCGCTTTATCATATGTAACAACTTTGTAGAAGAAAGTTTTTTTTTTTTTTGTGAAATGTTGTTATTGAGCTCTAGACCCAAATTTTCCCCTAAATTTAGTTTCTGGACCATTGTGCAGTGGACACTATGGTGTACTTCTGCGTATCCCTTGTAGAGTGATTCACCCCTCTTGTTTCTATCAGATGTTGGGTGAGCTGGAAGTGTGTTTGTCTCTCTGTAAGTTGGTTGAGACACTTTGGGGTGGAGAAAGAAGCAGTGTGGTGAAAGCATTGCTACAGGCAGGCACATACTGAAAGGGAAGTGCGCGGTAATTTTTTACTCTGCTCTTTCCACATACTGAGGAGAATGACAAGTATGGTTGCACGTTTTGTTTTAAGGCAAAACATTCTCGTTTTTCATCAATAACACAGTAAACCTTATCAAAAAACGTATAGATTATAACGATGCTAAGGCTTCAGATGAATTCATCCTTTCAACCTGCAGACCCCTCCACGATGATAGAATGACTTCAAATCGAGGATTTTCTCCTCATGCAACACTTTTAACAGAAAACTGCCACTGGCTGGCTGGCTTTCCAGCAAACGATCGAAAGCTTCATTCGTGCGTAGAACTGCTGGCGGGGACGAAAGTTCCGCACTTGCGCTCTGGAGCTTTTCCGATGAAGCTTTAGATTCATTTGCAAAGCAAACCGAAAAAAGGGCGGTGCTAGCCACCACCAGCAACCATCGAGTGGTGTTCATTCTGCGGTACGGTTCGGCCCCTTTTCAGGATTCTGTTTTGTGTAGCCCTTCCGAACTGACACCATGCTGGATGGTTTGCGTTTTTATTTCGCTTTGACTGCCGGGTCGCAACTTGTTGCGCTTTTCCAGTGTGTGTCTTCTCCGAGGGGTTGAATAGTATCAGACAGATAGCGATACCGTGAGAAGCTAGATGTATCACCAAGAGCATAATTCTCCTTGGTTTAAGATTTACTTGACATAAAATGGTTCTGGTTTTTAATCTATACCTATATAGTCGATAGTCGATAATCGAACAATTCATCGTATTTTGCACTATGAACTTTATTAAACTAACAAATAATTTACAGTCGATATCTGAAAAAAAGTAATATTATTTTTCTGATTAAGCTCGCCTAAGCATAATACGTTATATTTTTTGAATTTTTATGCGTTACTAGCTGACCCGGCAAACTTCGTCCCGCCTTTAGTGTTTAATTTAATAATTTTAAACATTTTAAATTTATTGATTCCTTGCGATTGGATTATATCGTTTAAAAATAATTGGTTTTATCGGAATGGCAACATCTTCAACTTTTGGCTTTTGTACATGACCTCTATTCCGGATATATATTGGGTGCATTTCAGTTATTTTCGTTGTTTTCCAGAAACTGAAAGTGGTCATCTTCTGATTCAAAATGGTGTCCAGGGTCAATGCTTGGCTTCTTTACATCATTTCGATTACGGACTTATCCATATGTAGTAGTATTCGGTTATTTGCGAATGTTTTCCAGAAGTTGCCATTTTTCAATTCAAACTGTTGTCAAAGGTCAATTTATAGCTCCTTGCATCATTCTGGATCCGGTGATCCGGAACCGTAAGTCGCCATCTTGGATTTAAAAATGGCATTTGGAGACAATTTCTGGCCCCTGAGTGTCATTCTGGTTTGAGAAACACCCATATTGGGTGTTATTTGGTCATTTTCGGCTGTTTTCCAGAAACCGGATGTCACCATCTTCGAATTCAAAATGGTGTCTGTGGTCGATTCTAGCTCCTGTGTATCATTCTGGTTCCAAAGATACTCATTTTATATGGAAATCGGCCATTTTTGATTGTTTTTTAGAAACCGGAAGTTGCCATCTTACAATTCATAATGGTGTCTGAGGTCAATTTTCAGCTTATTTCTCGTTCTTGAGATACTCAAATTGGGTGTTATTTGGTCACTTTAGGCTGTTTTACGGACACCGGAAGTCGCCATCTTGGATTTCAAAACAATTTCGGCCCTCCGTGCGTCTGGTTAATCTGGTTAAAGAAACGCTCATGTTGAGTGGTATTTGATCATTTTTGGCTGTTTTCCAGACACCGGAAGTCGCCATCTTACAATTCAAAATATTGTCTGAGGTCGATTTTTGGCTTCAGTGCATCATAACAATCCCGGAAATACCTATATGGCGTCGTACACAAATTACGTAACGCTAAAAACCTAGATTTCAGACCCCCTACCCCCCCCCCCCCTAATTTAACGATAAGTAACGTTAGATATGACTCCCCTCCCCCCCCCTAAAGTAACGTAACGCTGAACAACCTGTCCCCCCTCCAAATTTGCAATTTTGAGCAAACATCTCAGTTACGTAACGGGCTCAACAAACCCCCCCCCCCCATCCCCCCTATGTAACAATAAGTAACGCAGACTTATCTCCCCTCCCTCCCTTCATGCGTTACGTAATTTGTGTACGACGCCTATTGGGTGGTATTTGGTCATTTTCGGCTGTTTTCCAGACACCGGAAATCGCCATCTTAAATTCAAAATGTTGTCTAAGGTCGATTTGTGGCTTCAGAGCGTCATAAAAATTCCAGAAATACCTATATCAGGTGGTATTTGGTCATTTGCCGCTGTTTTTTGGAAACCGGAAGTCGCCATCTTGGATTTCAAAATGGCATTTGGAAACAATTTCTGGCCTCCGTGCGTCAATCTGATTAAAGAAACGCTCATATTGAGTGGTATTTGATCATTTTCGGCTGTTTTCCTGACACCGGAAGTTACCACCTTACCATTCGAAATGTTGTCTGAGGTCGATTTGTGGCTTCAGTGCATCATAACAATCCCGGAAATACCCATATTGGGTGGTATTTGGTCATTTGCCGCTGATTTTCAGAAACCGAAAGTCGCCATCTTGGATTTCAGAATGGCATTAGGAGACAATTTTTGGCCTCTGAGCGTCAATCTAGTTGAAGAAACATTTAAATTGGGTGGTATTTGGTCATTTTCGACTGTTTTCCAGACACCGGAAATCGCCATCTTACAATTCAAATTGTTGTTTGAGGTCGATTTGTGGCTTCAGTGTATCATAACAATCCCAGAAATACCCATATTGGGTGGTATTTGGTCATTTGCCGCTGATTTTCAGAAACCGGAAGTCGCCATCTTGGATTTCGAAATGGTATTTGGAGACATGCCAGAAGAAGGAAGGGTGTCGAAACATTATGGACATGTTTGTTACACCTGATAACATTCACCTGCTAAATTTGGTTTTATTTGCTTGATTGGTTCTCGAGCTGTGCGTAATTTGAGTTTCATTTCACTTATAGAAGAGAGGGATGTCAAACCATTATATTTGTTACCGCTAAAAACAATCACCTGCCAAATTTGGTTCCATTCAGTTGGTTAGTTCTCGAGATAACCAGAGATTTTTGTTTCATTTGTTATGAACTCCTCCCTCACAGAAGAGGGAGTGGAGTCGAACCACTATGGACATACTTGTTACCTCTAAAAACATTCACATACCAAATTTGGTTGTATTTGGTTGATTGGTTCTCGAGCTGTGCGAAATTCGTATTTCATTTGTATGGGACCCCTCCCTTGCAGAAGGGGGAGGGGTCTCGAACTATCTTAGTCACCTTCCCCGGCCCCTAAAAACCCTATATACAAAATTGCATGCCGATCGGTTCGGTAGATTCCAAGCCAAGACAGACAGACAGAGCTGCATTTTTATATGTTTAGATAGATTTGACATTCCTTGGCTCGAAAAGAGAATATCGGTTGTTCACATTGGTATTTGAATGGTTAATTCTAGCGATAGCGCTTTTCAATTTGAATTTGTTACCTGTTACCTTGTCTTTTTTTATTTAAAATTTAGTGATCATTTTACTTTTTTACAACCAAAAATATATTTTTTTCTTTGTGTGGATTTTTTACAAAGTGCCGTACTACTCCTTTGGTATTTATCTTATAGTACCTATGAGCTAAAATATAATAAAGGTGCTTATTACGGGAGTCACTTCACGGTGAAATCAGAGTTAAGTGAACAAAATCCTATTACGAGACTCACGTAAGTGAGAGAAACGTCGCAAAGTGACATCTTTTGCGGAATCTGGGTTATTATGAGAGTCATATCAGTGAAATGAGAACGGAAAAAGCGACGATTCGTGGAATTATTTCACGACCTTTTTGAACGGTGAAATGATTCCCCGAAGAAGCCATAAGTCTCGAAGTTGATTGATTTGTGATCTAATGGTAAATATTGGATTTATTCTTCAGTAACGAAACGAATCAGAATTTGATCCGGTCAAATTTTCATTTTTTTTTTTGAAAAAAATGCAAACTAGTTCAGGAAATTTTCGATGCCGAAAAAAACATTTTTTTGATGCCGAATGTTTTAGAAATGCAGAACACGTCAAGATCTGGTGTTATCTAAAAAAACGAAAAAAAACTACTTTCTGGGACTTAGAGATTTTTGAGCTGGAAAACAATCTCATTTCACTTGTCCTATTCTCAATTTCACTTCACTGTCAATCTCACTCCACGGAGGTGATTTTTGTCACCTCACTTGAGGTGGAATCGGGAATAAGTCTAAAAAAGTGAAGTGAGCGTGAGAGTGAAATATATTTCACCGTGAAATGACTCCCGTAAAGCACCAAAGTGTGTGCATAACGCCCTAAAAATTCACTGTTGTATTTGCCCACAAAAGGGTTGTATGTAAACACTGTTGACAGAATCAGGTCGGTTGTTCAATGACTTATGTATTTTTACTCTCAGCCTTTTCTAGAAATCCATTTTTATTAATATATTAAACAACGTTCGAAAAAAATTCCTCGGCAATATTATGCCTGTCGTTTGTTTTGTTCACACATCATTTTTTTGACACTGCGCAGCCCTGTTGTTGTTATAGAGCGCCAAGAATTTCTTCTAATGCATACTTCCACTAATTGTACTTCAGTTTAGTGCATTTTTTTCTTTTGATTCTAAACAAATCATTCTACACAATTTATAATAATTTTAACTATTCGAAAACAAACAAAAATATCAAACGCAATTAATTCATTCTTCCGGAATCGCAAAACATTGACAAACTAGACACCGTGAGAAGCATCCACTAGGAGGTCGATTCATAAACGGAAACTCTTCCCCCGAATCATATCGATATCCTGCTTGCTGCAAAAAGGGTATGGTTACGAAGCACACTGCACTGCCTCCGGGATACGATATCGCCGCGATGACAGATATCCCCCTACCTCCCCCTCTTCCCACTTTGACCCCTGATGGAGACGCATGGAGAAAAGCGAAAAAAAGTGGCACTCCATAAAAACCAGCGACATATGAAACATAAGCCGATGTTGTATGCCCGATAATGAAAACAACCTCTAATCTGCATGGAAAAAATAATGAACTATAGCGCTGGCTTGTGAAAAACGATGACCTACCCGCTGTTGCTGCTGATGACGATGACGAGCGGAGACGAGAGAAAATAAACAGCATATTTTTGGCCAGATTTTTTCAACAACTTTGCGGTTTACCGCTACCGCTTTGTTATGTACTATGGGTTGGCATGATGGTGGATGGAGATCCTAACAAAAATAATATCACCCGAGTCGGTTGTAAAAAATATACTTTATTTCACTCTCCCTGTCGTTTGGTACCGAGTCTGCCCGTTTTGAGCTTATTTTTTCTGCACTTTGCCTCCACAAATCGGATTTTTATGGACTTTAGTTTCAGTTTCAACTTTTATGTCGCTCTGTGCCAGCTCAGGTTAGGGACAGCTTCCAGGACCAACTTTCTCACCCGTTCCGTTGGTCCTGTTGGAAGGTAGGGTGGGACGAAAGGGACCTACCTGGGGATGAAGCGATGAAGTAAGAGTTCTCTTCCGTTCATCATCTATATCGACGTTGTGAAATCTATGTGAAAACTGAGGAAACGCTTACTCCTTTGATTTTCAGTTTTGAATGTGTGTACCTTCTGGGAAGATTTCAAGTGGTGAGAAATGCAAAGAAAACGCAATAAGAGATCAAGTTATTCAACTAAAAAGATTTTATTCAAATCAAAGACTAAAAAGTTGAGGTGAATACTAATTAAGCAAAGCTCCGAGGAATAGGATTCTATGCCTAAGCACTTTGGGCAATATATTATCAATCCAATCTTTAATTAATTTAAATATAAGTGCATATTTTAATACAATGCGACGAGAACGCACAATCGAGAATTAACCAATGCAACGCATTACTTGTAGTTTTTAACCGGGGCCAAGTTTTATACTTTGATAAAGCGTAGAAAAGTTGGGTTAAAACTTAAGTTCTGTGCACTATCAAAATGCTACAAGGTATACAGCCCTAGGGTTGTATGAAATGGTGACGTGGGACTAAACACTGTAGTTACTGTAATTACAGACACAATATATTCGTTTGTTCAGTGATTTACATATTTCAATTCTCACCTATAAAAATGTTCAACTCTTGTTGAATAATTAATGGTTTATATGGTAATCATATTCATGAGATAAACTTTCAATCACCATTAGCAGCAGCATTACAGTTTTGATTGCACGCGAATAGAAGTCGTACCGGCTGCATTGCAATGATAGACGACGAGAAACTGGCGGCGCTCTGCTCCACATATACTCTACAGTAGTGTTACTTTTACCAGCATGTTTTCTCTCAAGACATCAGTTTTTATTACACTATAAGAGCAGGTTTAGAAATTATTCAAGAAAAGGGGTTCGAAACTTTTCGAAAAACCTTTACCTTCAAGACATCAAATTAGTCTAGGTTCATGGAAGCAAACATAAATTAACCTATTGGGACTGTGAGACTCTGTCAATTTGTTGTTGGATATTGATACAGAGAATATCACAGGGAATGGTTGGTGTCTATTCTTTAGGGTGGCGACTGCCGGGAAAAACCGGGAGAATCAGGGAATATCAGGGATTTAATTTTTCGATCAGGGAATATCAAGGAATTTGGAAAGTCATCAGAGAAAATTTCAGAGGCGTGGGATTTTTTACGGAGTTAATTCTAAATTGAATTTATTTCAGTTGAGGATCAATTACGTTAAATTTGGAGAAGTGAGTAAAGTTTGATAAAAGCTCAAAAAATGTAATTTTCAACAATGATCATTCCATACCATTGAAGAAATACTGATGAATTCGCAGGAAACCACAAGGATTTTAATTTCAGAGCTAGTTTTTGAGCTTTTGCAACAAACCGAATTGAAATCAGTCTAACGACGATCAAATAAGAGCAAATTTAGCAACAAGTAGCTCGCTACTAGAGTAAGATCTAGAGCACTGCGTAATTATAGTGGAACCCGTTGCCCGTTCCATAAGCAACAATTTTTGCGTGCCAGCAATAACTACCGCCTCTACAACCGATATCTGTATAAACGTTATTCCCTCAGAACACAAGATAATCTTCGTAAAAATTCTAAACAGTTTTGGACTTTCGTAAACTCCAAACGGAAGGATAATGGGCTTCCCGTGGAGATGTTCCTAGATCACGAGGTAGCATGCTCCCCTTCTGAAAAATGCGAACTTTTCGCCACCGATTTTCGAAGTGCATTCAACAACTCCACGGCTTTCGCTCAGCAAGCTTTAGATGCATGTAGAGATACCCCTACCGGCGCATGTGAACTGAGGAATTTTATTGTAAGCCACCAACAGGTTGACTCTGCTATCTTCAAGATGAAATTTTCTACATTACCCAGCTCAGATGGAATACCTTTCTGTGTCCTGAAACGATGCATGAACTCATTAATCCAGCCATTGACGTTACTTTTAAACAAATCTCTCCGTGAAGGCAAATTCCCCACCAGCTGGAAATTGTCAATCATGTTCCCTGTGCATAAAAAAGGAGAAAGGCAAAATATTGCAAACTATCGCGGCATAACGTCATTATGTGCATGCTCCAAAGTATTTGAGATCGTTATGAACGAAGTACTGTTCTCAAGCTGTAAAAACTACATATCAGATGACCTACGCGGGTTTTACCCTAAACGATCCGTTTCCACGAATCTGGTTCAGTTTACTTCATACTGCCTACGTAATATTGATGCCGGTTCTCAGGTTGACGCAATATATACTGATCTAAAAGCTGCTTTCGATAGGGTTGATCATGGCATATTGCTTCTAAAATTAACTAAACTTGGTATCTCCGATGATCTTATTAGTTGGTTCAGGTCCTATCTCACGGACAGACGGCTTTGTGTCAAGATCGGATCCGTATCATCTAAAAGCTTCTCCAACATGTCAGGCGTACTACAAGGAAGCAACCTCGTTCCACTTCTGTTCTTAATATTTATCAATGAACTGTCGATTTTACTGCCACCGGGATGTCGGCTCTTTTATGCGGATGATGTCAAATTATACATAACTGTGAAACGCATCGATGATTGTCATGTGCTCCAACAATGGATCAACATTTTCGAAGAATGGTGCTCGAGGAATCTTCTAACGATTAGCATCAATAAATGCAATGCAATAACGTTCCATCGAAAACTGAACCCAATCACTTACAACTACAGTATTTCCAATCAACCTCTTGTACGAGATGACCACATTCGAGACTTGGGAGTAATACTCGATTCTGGACTCTCATTTCACCTTCACTACGACAAAATAATTACTAAAGCCAACAGGCAGCTCGGATTTATGTTTAAAATATGTAACGAATTTTGCGATCCCCACTGTATGCGGTCGCTGTACTGTGCTTTAGTGCGCTCGATTTTAGAGTCCAATGCAGTTGTGTGGTGCCCATATCAGCACACTTGGAAAAACAGATTCGAATCAGTGCAAATACGCTAAAATACGCTCTTCGACGTTTGCCATGGCGAGATACAGTGAACTTGCCACTCTATGAACAGCGGTGTAACCTGTTGGGTCTAAACACACTAGAACACAGGAGATTCGTTGCTCAGCCTGTTTTTGTCGGAAAATTACCAGAAGGAGACGCTGATTCTGAGCAAATTCTGACACAACTTAATTTTTACGCACCTAAAAGGACTCTACGGCAGCGGGATTTTCTCTCTCTCTCTCTCGATGCCCGGCGTACGTAATACGGTCGCCATGAGCCGATCCGTTTTATGGCTACCAGCTTTAATGAGGTCTACCACCTCTACGATTTCAACTTCTCTAATGCGGCATTTCAACGTAAACTTCTGAATAGAGGGCGAGAACTTCAATGACGAAAATTTTTACGAAATTAACTATAATATTAGTGATAGATTTATACTGACTGACCAATCAACATGTAACTTGTTCGTTTTTTTTTGTATTAGTTCTTAATTATACTTGTAACTTGTAAATGTTTCTGTAGAGTAAGAAAAGATATGAGGTTTTTATGCCTTTTTGAGTAACAAACTGTGACTCAAAGGGCTTTTCCTCATCACGAAAAATTCATTGAGGCATATTTAGCCTGATGAAAACAATAATATAAATAAATAAATAAATAAATAAATAAATAAATAAATAATCTCATAATAGTTATTTGATAACACTGTTCCTGGGAATTTTGGTGTCCTTAGACGTTTCAGAAATGCTACAAGTCTTCAGAGACTTCAATAAAGTTTTTCCGTAAGTAACAGAAAAACGACGAACACGGCGAGCCATTACTTTGCGGCCTTTTGACGCACTTCTGCATTTACCAGAAGCACCTAAATGAATATGAAAGGTTAAAAAGCTATAATATTTCTAGGGTACTTATTTGAGCTTTGGGACAACTTTTTTTTCAATTTTGTCAACCAGTGTAATTTTTATTTTCAACCTTATCAAACTGGACGTGTTTCTCAACAAAAATATATTTTTGTACAAGATTAAAGTTAGCAAAAGCAAAGCTAAACTGTTTAAATTACCTTACCAATCAGACGAGAGCCATGGTGGCTCGTGCTGTATCAAGAATTTGTCGTCCTGTTGCTCGGTTTTGGGCTGTTTCGCTAGTTCCCCAGGCGTCTCATCACCCGCAAGTTTCATTCGATCTGGTCGAGCCATCGTGCATGCTGCGCCCCTCTATTTCTGGTGCCGGCAGGGTTGCTGAAGAGGAGTGATTTCACAGGGTTGCCGTCCGGCATCCTTACAACATGACCGGCCCACCGCAACCTATTAACTTTCGCCAGGTGTGCAACGGGACTCTCTCCAAGCAGCGCGCGCAGTTCGTGGTTCATGCGCCGTCGTCATTCTCCGTCGCCCGTCTGTACTCCACCGTAGATAGTCCGTAGCACCTTCCGTTCAAAAACTCCAAGAGCGTTAAGGTCCTCCGCGAGAAGCGTTGTCGTCTCGATCCCGTAGAGGACTACCGGTCTTATCAGGGTTTTGTACAGCGTCAACTTCGTGCGTCGTCGCACTCGATTCGATCGAAGTGTCTTCCGAAGTGAAAAGTAGGCACGATTTCCTGCCTGGATGCGTCTCTGGATCTCTTTGCTGGTGTTATTGTCGGCGGTCACCAGTGACCCCAAATACACGAACTCATCGACCACCTCAAGCTCATCACCGTCTACAGAGACTTGAGTTGGGAGGCTAATGTTGTTCTTCTTGGAGCCTCTCGCTTGCATGTATTTTGTTTTTGACGCATTTATCCGCAGTCCGATTCGTCCAGCTTCGGCTTTCAGTCGGGCGTAAGTTTCCTCAGCCGTCGCAAAGTTACGTGATATAATGTCGAAATCATCTGCGAAGCCCAGAAGCTGAACAGACCTTGTGAAAAGTGTGCCCCTCGTGTCGATGCCCGCCCTCCGGATCACACCCTCAAGGGCGATGTTAAACAGCAAACAGGAAAGTCCATCACCTTGACTCAACCCTTTGCGCGATTCAAAGGGATTCGAGAGTATCCCCGAAACACGCACGTAGCACATCACTTGTGCCATGGTGGCTCTGATCAATCGAGCCAGTTTATCCGGAAACCCGTTGTCGTGCATGATCTGCCATAGCTGTTCTCGATCGACTGTATCATAGGCCGCCGTGAAGTTAATGAAGATGTGATGTGTGGGCCCGTTGTACTCGTGACATTTCTGTAAGATCTGTCGGATTGAGAAGATCTGGTCCGTGGTGGCACGGGCTCCCATGAAACCCGCTTGGTACTGACCCACGAACCTCCTGTTTAAAGGTGATAGACGACGGAACAGGATCTGAGAGAGTATTTTGTAGGCGGCACTGATAAGCGAGATGCCGTGGTAGTTGCGGGACTCCAGCTTGTCGCCCTTCTTGAAGATGGGACAGACGACTCCCTCCATCCACTCGTCTGGCAGTTTTTCCTCCTCCAAAATCCTGGAAATAACCCAGTGCAGCGTTCTAGCCAGCGGCTCTCTTCCATGTTTCAAGAGCTCGCTCGGCAGTCTGTCTTTGCCTGCGGCTTTATTGTTTTTCAGCTTCCCGATCTCACAAAGCACTTCGTGAATATCGGGGGCTGGTACTCGGTCATCCGCTGCTGGTGCCCCTAGGTCAGTTCCTGCTCCGCTTCTGTTTACTGTTTCGCCATTCGGGTGTCCATTGGAGTACTCCTTCCACCTGTCGACCGCCTCGCTAGCATCCGTGAGAAGGTTCCCATCCGCGTCGTTGCACATGTCGGCTTGCGGCACATAGCCTCTGCGGGATTGGTTTACCTTCTCATAGAATTTCCGCGTTTCACTGGCACGGTATAGCTGTTCCAGCTCCTCGTGCTCACGATCCTCTTGCTGGCGCTTCTTTCGTCTGAGAATCGTGGTCATGTCGTTCCGTGCCCGTTTGTAATTGGCCTTGTTCTCTCTCGTTGACCTGCCCAGGTATATCCCCCAGGTCCGGTTCTTCTCATTCACCGCTGCCTCGCACTCCCCGTCATACCAGTCGTTTCTGCCACCCGGTGCTTCCACTCCTAGTGTCGCCGTTGGGGTTTCCACGATAGCTGTGCGAATGCTGCACCATCCGTCTTCGAGAGGCAATGCGCCCAGCCCCTCCGCCATGGGTAGCACCGCTTCAAGCTGTTGCGCGTATTCCTCTGCAGCCTGGGAGTTTCGGAGCTGCTTAATGTTGAGCCGTGGGGTTCTGCGATGTCGCGCGTGGTATACGGTCGACAGTTTTGAGCGCAATGATACCGCAACTAGATAGTGGTCCGAGCCAATATCCGCACCGCGATAGGTACGTACATTTGTAATGTCAGAGAAGAACCGGCAGTCGATGAGAACATGGTCAATTTGATTTGCTGTACGTTGGTCAGGTGATCCCCAGGTGGTTTTGTGGATGTCCTTACGGGGAAGGTACTTCGGACTGCCAGTCCTCGGGAAGCCGCGAAGTTAACGCATCTCTGGCCGTTGTCGTTCGTCACGGTGTGCAGGCTATTCGGGCCGATCACCGGCTTGTACATTGTTTCCCTACCGATCTGCGCGTTCATGTCCCCGATGACGATCTTGATGTCTCTACGCGAGCAGCTATCGCAAAGTTTCTCCAGCTGTGCGTAGAACTCTTCTTTCTCTACATCGGGTCTTCCTTTGTGAGGGCAGTGCACATTGAGGATAGTGTAGTTGTAGAACCGGCCTTTTATTCTCAACAAACACAATCTGTCGCTGATCGCCTGCCACTTGATCACACGACTCTGCATCCTGCCCAGCACTATAAAGCCGGTACCCAGCTCATTGGTTGTGCCCGCTCTGGTAGTACTGTGCCCTGCGGCCACAAATCCTCCGTACCTTCTCTCCTTTCCGGCAGAGCTCCTGGAGCCCAACGATGTCAAAGTGGCGGGGTTCTAGCTGATCCAGCAGAATCCGGTCGCCACTCGGGGCGTTCAGCGATCTACAGTTCCATATACCGAGCTTCCAATCGTCGTCCTTATTTCGTCGCCTGTTTAAATTATTGATGGGAATTTTAGCAGGAACCAGTTTAAGTCTAATTCTTTTTAGTTTTGCGATTCAGGTGAAAAAACCTATGATATTCGTAACTTAAATCAGTTTAAAACAAATTTGAATAGTCAGGGAAAAATTTTTGGAACATCAGGGAAACTCAGGGGATATCAGGGAGTTTATTTTTGGATATTGAGTCGCCACCCTGATTCATGTCGTCTGTGCTAGGAATGCTCGCATATGATTGGTTCATTGTTCGTGTAAATTTGTCCTTGACACTTTTTATCGATTTTTACTGCTTTGCAATGAAAATATATTAATAACTACCGTAATACAAAATTGTTCAACAATATATCTATCTAACAAAATATTGGTTATTGTTATCCACCTTGTGGTTATGCTGTTGTTATCGTTTGAAATCTGGCGCAACATTTGCCAGTTTCATTTCCATTTTTACAGAATGTACACCAGTATAGAAAACAAAGACGTAGTCCCACGTCAAAAAGTTATTGGCCTGATTATTAATGAATTTGTATTTTGGATCGCAGCACTCTTTCAGATACACTAGATTTTCGTCCTAGTAACGTGCTGTTATAATCAGATGAAATAAATCGCGCGCATCGTTCACGGTTACGGAATAAAATTTGACGACAAATCCAACCAAATGATCTTCACTTCAAAGCGAAAAAGAAAAACAAACAGTCCACTCAACCAAAATGAACCTCACCGAAACACTTTTTCACTGACACTGACCGATGCCTCGACAATCTTCGTTAACTGATTAACTGATTTTGCTGTCTTGCTTCCATCGCATGAAATATAATGAGGTGTTTTGACAGTGCACTTCCATGCAAAAAGCCGGAAGGGAGAACTCTGAAAGGATTGTAAAAAAATAACGTTTTTTTGCTTTTTTCCTTTTCACTCAAGAGTGTCAACAAATATCAACCATGCCTGCAACATGACGTTCATTAGATCGAACATTGCTCATTGCAACAAAGAAAGTTAATCTGTCGTGATGGGTCTCGACGCATATCAGAGCCATCTGCCAATTCATCGAGTTAGGTTCAGTAAAATACGATCCGCTTGAAATATTGATATGATTTCTTCTCAGATTGATAGATTTTAATGTTTTTTTTTCTTCATCTAATCGATTTTAATGTTTTTGATACCTTTATTCAAAAAAGGCAATTTGCAACTATTACAATCGGGTAAATCATAGTGGAACTGATATGCGATTATTTTGCGTTACAACGTGTAAAATAAGCACACATTATTCCCAATCTTTATGACCGCCGAGACTTAACCAGTTTTTTGTTGTTCAGAGTTGTGGAAATGTCGTTTAATCTGTTGCAAAATACCTTCTTTAGATTCAATCCTTGCTTGTTACGTACATGCCGATAGCTCCGTTGAAGATTGTCTCGGTTTTGATCTGACTATTGTTGATCATTTGATTTGTTTCTCAAGTAGTTTTATTTAACATGAACAAGGAAGAGTAAAATGTTGTGGAAAAAAGCATTCAAACTTCGAATACAAAAATTTTTTTTTGTAATATCCATTATAAGACTTGTATGCGATCCTTCTAGCAAGCCAGTCGTCGTAGGTTCGAGTCCCGGCTCGGGAGAGACTGTTAATGTCAGTAGGATCGTAGCGCTAGCCCCGCAATTGTCCTGTACACTAACACAGTTGGCTGCGAAGTCTGTGTAAATAAGGGGCCATCCACATACCACATGGACATCTTTGGGGGGCGGGGTTGGCTACTGTCCACGGTTCATACATTTTTTTTAGAATTTATATGGACAATTTATCCACGAAGGGGGAGGGGGGGGTCAAAATCGTTAAAAATCTGTCCACGTGGTTGTGGATGGCCCCTAAAAAAACAAAAGGTCGAGTTCCGAATTGGAATGTCAAAAGTTTTGCTTTTTTATGCGATTATTTTTTAGATGGGACAAACTGACCTGATATTTTTGGAAAATTTTGCAGAACGAATAATGTTATTTTTCACATTTCTTTTGATAAGCATTGAAAATATATGGTCGTTTTTAAAATGACGGTTAGTTTTAGTTTTTACAAAGCTAGACATTTATCGAATCGACATAGATGCGAAATTTGTAACCTATATGCAAAACATTTCAAATGCATTATAAAAATACACTTTGTTTCGAACATGTTCTATGTCACACGATAGTTGTATAAAAATTCTAACCATTTCATTGCACGGGATTTTCCTCTAGAACGAAATTCCCGCGCGATACTCGTTGTTGTTGATAACGAAAACACGTTTTTCCCAGTTCTATCGAGTTGTGGGATTGATATTGACTTTTTTGAGCTTACGATTCGAAAGCGACTTCACGTTAGATACTGCATTCATGCACCCCAGCAACAAGCGAGGCGGCAGCATAGAATTCACTCTGTTCATCGAACTTTTCGAATGAACACAAACAGATGATGATCCTACTGTGTGTGTGTGCATGATAGTGTACTTGCGCGCGTACTGTTGTTGGCTCAAAGAAGGGCTCGTCTCAAGCACGCTAGCATAACCGACGGGGAGTGACTGCGATCGAGCATACTGGAATGAACACTCCCTGGCAGCAGCCTCTCGTTCAGTCTAGCGCTACACCCAAATCAGTCGAAGCTGCCTGCCATGCCAGAGCTCAAACCGCTTCTTCTCGCCGCACATTGGGGGCGAGGATTTTGTGGTTGCGTACGCTTTGTGTCTTTTCCCATTCATCAGTTCTCGGCTGTTGCTGGACGTAGCGAGACACGGTTCTCCACTCACGGTTCAAGTTCAAGCGCTCTCTGCGGCAGGCAGTGAAAACGGTTTCGTTGTGTGGCGTGCATTCGCGGTTTGTTGCGCGGTTTTTCGGACGAAGAAACCAAGTGGTAGTGCATTGCAGTGCTGCTCTAGTGAATTTTTGGTGGTGCGGTGTAAGGGTGGGGTAGTGGTACAGTGGTACAGTGGTAAAACGCCCATCAGGCTAAATGCGGTTATCCTGAACTTGAACTGCGATCGAACAGTCCGCCAACGACAACGTAAGGAGAAAGCTCCCAGTCCAGCCGCCGCCTCATCACCCGGGCAAGTGACACGATTTTGCGACTCCCGTTGGCAAACCGCAAGGGGTTCGTCGTCGATTGTGCCGGATTTTGTCGGGACGATCGAAGGAAGATCGGAAGATTGACTGAGATAGTGGCATTTGGGGCGGAACGTATGTCCTAATTTAACACTAGTGGAGCTGACTGACTCGACATTACGAAATGCCAGTATGTAGTATTCTTTTTAAAGCCGAAACTAAGTGATAAAGTGCAATTCAATCTTTGAGTAAATTCTACATTTTTTTCATAAATCAAAGTTTCAAAGAAATCATTAAATGTTCCTGCTACTTTCTTCTAATGCCTAAGCTGATCGAACAGCTAACTTAGTCACAGCATTTATTGGGAACGATTTGTCATTGCTACCGGTGTCTTTCCAATGCATGCCAAACGATTAATAACTGTCGTTCATATTAGGGGTTCCCCTCCTCCGCGATTTACTTTGGGTGCGTGAACGCGACAATTATTTTCTATTATATTATTGTTGACCTGAAACAAAAGTTTCGGAAAAAAATATTAGTCCTTCAATTGAAATAATTTGTGCATTTCAGAAATAATAATAATAATAATAAATAACAATTTTGTAAAAGCCGTCAAAACTATAACTAAAACTAAAACTAATTCAGAATAACAGACATTTTTTTAAGAAAAATGACAAAATGAGCTTGCAATCAGATTTGCCTAAATCTTGGAGTCATCTAACGAAACAGTTTGACACACAAGGAAACATTGGGGAAGCTTTACTCAACCCAAATGTGAAAATATGTCATAGATTCGATTGTATTTCGACTGATATTGCATAAAAAGTGTAAACGATAAACGCAAACAGAGTAACTTTAAATAGTTTAAATAATAATGAATAATAATTAATACGGAAAAAGCCAATTGAAAAATTAAAATCATTTTTTTTTTATCGATGAGAATTGAAATGATCACTAGAAATATTTGAACCTAGGTAGGGTATCGGACGTCTTCAGCAGGTTTTTGCATAACACTGCAGCGGAAATCCTGCCGGAAAAAACCACTGCCGAAGACGTTCGATACCCTACATAAATTTTATTGACATAAATAAAGTACCCCCCACCCTGCTTCTCAGAGTTTTAATCATAGAAGTTCAGCTAATAGTGTTACAATACTCAAAAATTGATTTTTCGGAAAACGAAAATGAAAAATCTCATTTTCTGTGAATGAAAACACATTTCTATCTCTTATATTTGAAAAGATTTAAATAGTTTTATGTGAAAAACTCACTCAAATCATAATTTTCAGCATGATAAATAAATAAATATACTTTAAGTATTCTTATATAAAAATACATATTTTTGCCGGGAATTTTAGCTCGGTATAGTTCTATATAGAAAACATATTCAACCATTATTTTTTAAGGGTTAATTAATCTTTGAATTATAATAGTATGCAAAAATATGCAGATAACTAATTGAGATTCTGAACAGACATCTGTTCCATTAAAAAATATAAAATCATTTCTCTAATAGAGTTTTTTCGATTGTTTTATTGAAAAAAAAATCCTTTGTATGAAAATTTGTACTTTTTTAAATAATCTTGTTATTTTTGAAGATAGCATTTTACAGCCATCAGTAAAAATATGAGCCAATAAAAATCGCACGATTTTGTACAATAATTGAAAAATGTGAAAAAATCATGAAAAAAATTATAACGAAAAATGTGAATTGTTGGGCAAAGTTTTACACATGAGGTCATCTGCCAACAGTAAATTTATTCTTTCGTTTTCTTATTCATTGTTTGTTTCAAATTCCCTTGGCAGAGTTCATAAATTTTCTAGAACTCTTAAGTGCGGCTCTTGTAATGAAAATTTCATTTAAAAATATAAAAAAAAATGAAATCGATTAAAAAAAAACAAGTAATTATGAAAAATCGGTCATCTCATAATTTTTTTTTAAATAAGTTCTCTAGACAAAAAATGTTAGTTACCAAAACATTTTCTGAACAAATCAAAAGCATGCACTCTCAAAAATGAGAAAATCTAGCAAAAAATTCACAATGTCAATGACACATTTTCAATGAGAAACAATATTGGACACAAAATTTTTACCAAAAAATTCTTTTCTTTTAAAGTCTTCACTTTGATTAGTTCAGAAGAGTTTTAGACAACTAAATTGTCGTTTTGTTTCTATTTTTTTATTAATTTTAAATAAAAGTTCAGACAATTCTTATATATGTATAAAAAAAACCTTCCAGCTGGTCTCGAGGTACGATGTTGGCCTAACAAGCCAGTCGTCGTACGTTCGAGTCTCGGCTCGGGAGAGACTGTTAGTGCCAGTAGGATCGTAGCACTAGCCTCGCAATTGTCCTGTACACTTTAACCGTTGGCATTGGCTCATAAAAGTTGACGAATGTTAGTAAAATAAATTGAAATATTCATAGTATTATAAATTCCAGAAGTGTGAGAGTTAGAAAAATCATAGTTTTTACTGAGTTCTTACTAAACTACACATAAACTATGTCAAAAAGTTCACAGTAAACCATTTAAAAGCGAAAATCTTCCGGTTTCGACTGTGCATGATTTTCTGCAAATGTCAACAACAATCCTCCAGAAAGATCGGCTAGGGTAGTAGACAAAAAAAGGACTTCGTTCTTCTTATCTGAATCATGGTTCAAGTCCAGTGGTTTAGTTAATAATAATGTGCCAGAACGAATATTTGATGAAAATATTGATCCCTAATTTTCAAAAACACCATGTCGATGGATGGTATGTGTTTTGGCCAAAAAAGGCTTCACATTACGGCATTACACACACGCTCCTGAACAACCTTTCGAACCTGTTTGTACCCAATATAGGTGTGCAACCCCATGAATCTACCTCAGTGTCGTCCAATTGAAGATTTCTTTGGGGTTTTAAGTTTTTTGGGACGTACAAAACTAACTGAAGAAAAACTAACTGCAAACGGTTGATTAGTGCAGTCATGAGATGCATTAGAAAAGTGGACGTGAAAGCCGTACAACGATTTTGTTTCAGTTTCGTGAAAAATTGGTTGGTTTTGGTTTTGCGGCGACAGACCAAGTGCCGAATCTAGAATACGTCGCCATATCAGCAGGTCTTGTCAAATGAGTCACCATCTATCACCACCGCAGTACCAACATCCGATAGGCTACCACGTTCTCTACCAGCCACGATGTACTTCGTTTTGGCAGAGTTTATGATAAGCCCAATTCTTGCAGCTTCCTTCTTAGGAGGTCAAAATGCCTCTTCTGCCGCTCTACGGTTAATACCAATGATGTCGATATCGTTCGCAAAACGTAGGAGCATGCTTTTCATTCTCCTCAGTATGTGAAAAGAGTGGAGAAAAAATTCACCGCGCACTTCCCTCCAGTATGTGCCTGCGTGTAGCGAATGCTTTCACCACACTGCTTCTTTCTCCACTCCAAAGTGTCTCAACCAACTTACAGAGCGACAAACACACTTCCAGCTCACCCCACATCTGATAGAAACAAGAGGGGTGAATCACTCCACAGAGAAAACGCAGAAGTACACCACAGTGTCCACTGGCGAGTAGTCCGGAAAGTGAAAAAAACCTACGGGGCAAAAGAGTAGTCCTCGTGTTGCTACACCACGAAAACGAATTCAATCAGGGTAAACTCGACCGGCACGAGCAACGCAATCTATTTTTTTTTCTCCAAATCTCTTTTCCTCTTCTCAGCACTCAGCAGATAAAAATCGTCTGTCGCTCTCTGCTAGCATGTGCGTTGATTTGCTTTTTAGTGTGAGAGCCGTTTTTTTCGCAGTGCAAAATGTTCTCCTGCACTCTAGAGGTTTTCTGAGGACAAAATTCAAGCATGCGTAGGAGCATGTGAGACTTCGTCACGATGGGGCCGCTTCTTAGTATGCCAGCCCTGCGTATAGCACCCTCCCATCGAATGTTGAACAATAAGTTTGACAGCCCGTCACCCTGTTTCAAACTATCTAACTTCACGAAAGTGTCCGATATCTTACTGGTTACCCCGACGCTTGATGTGGAACCATCAAGAGTGGCATGTTCGCGCATTATCTGCTATAACTCACATCTCTTGACTGAGTCATACGCTGCCCTGAAGTCTACGGACAGATACAAGTAAACATTTGGTCCGTGGTGGAGCGTCCCCCTCGAAAACCACATTGGTATTCGCCTTCAAAAGTTTCCTGCGACCTCCATGTAACAGGATGTAGAAAAGCATTTTTTATTATTATTATTATTATTATTTATTTACATTCATCGGACATATTTGTCTACATGAACACTTACGTACTAAAAATGGTTAGAAGGTAAAATTTGTTACACGATCATGAAACACTCTAACACTAACATTGAAGTCAAACAAATGATAACATGAATTAAACAGAAAACACATATGTCTTATTGGTTCGTGCTGTGCATAGTCAGTCCGATGTTGTTGGAGTCGCAGGAAGCTTCGCTGTCTCAGTGGTCGAGGAATAATGTTCAAATTAATCTGAGCAAGAATCCATGGTGCACTTACGTCTCCTGAGAGGACTTTGGCCAAAAAGATGGTCCCCTGGATTTTTCGCCTCTTTTGCAGCGTATCCATACCCAGCAAGCGGCAACGGCTTTCGTAAGATGGAAGATCGCTAGTGTTTTGCCAGGGTAAAAATCGCAGGGCGTACCTTACGAACTTCGCTTGAATTCTCTCGATTCTGCTGATCCAGACGTTGTGAAAAGGTGTCCAGACTATAGCTGCTGTTTCAAGTATGGATCGCACTAAACTAAAGTACAGTGAGCGTAAACAATAGGGATCACGGAATTCAGAGGCTAATCGGAAAATAAATCCCAAATTTCTGCTGGCTTTACTGATAATGTAGGCGTAGTGTTCACGAAAGCTAATCTCGGAATCCAACAAGACACCAAGATCCTTCACGACCTTAGCTCTTTCCAGCCCCTCAGTTCCAATGCGATAGTCCCAGTGGACAGGTATTATTTTCCTAGTGAACGATATAACCATACACTTCTTCACGCTTATGGTTAAAAAGTTTCGCTCACACCAGTCTGCGAAGATATCGATGATCTGCTGCAGCTTTCGGCAATCGTCTAGTGTCTTCACCAGCCAATAAATTTTGAAGTCATCGGCGTAGACTAACCTGCAACCTTGAGGAACAGCATGACAGACGTCGTTGAAGAATAATGAGAATAGCAATGGCCCCAGGTTGCTTCCTTGGGGGACACCGGAGTTGTTGCTGAACGGAGCTGACTCGGAAGTTCCTATTTTGACTCTCAGTTGTCGATTAGTCAAATACGACTCTATCCATTTAGTGACATTCGTTACCACGCCTAGACGGTCCAGTTTTGCTAACAGAATTCGATGGTTAACTTTGTCGAATGCTGACTTTAGGTCGGTGTAGACTGTATCGATCTGAAATCCCTGTTCCATTGACTTTAGACACAAAGAAGTAAACTGCACCAAATTTGTCGCTGTCGATCTCCCCGGAAAAAAACCCATGTTGGTCTTGGGAAATATATGATTTTGCTGACCGAAACAATTCATCGCCAACAAGGATCTCAAACAGTTTGGATCCTGCACTTAGCGAAGTCATACCACGGTAGTTTGCTACATCACGCTTATCCCCCTTTTTGAACGCCGGAAACATAATGGATTTTTTCCACCTCTCCGGAAATACCGCCTGTGCAAGCGACTTATTGAAAATTGAGCGCAGCGGACCGCAGATGGCCCGGGCGCATTTGATAAGAACTATCGCAGGAATTCCATCCGGTCCGGGTCTGGTAGATGATTTCAGTTTTCTGACACCATTCATGACATCCTCGTCCGAGAACTCACTGATGTTCATACTTAGAGCTCCTCTTGGTACGTCCCTAATGACCAAATCAGTCTGATCCTGACTAACTGTCGTTTCATCGAATGCTCTGAAGAATTGTTTAGCGAATAGGTTGCATATGCCGTCTGCGTCTGTCGAATTTTCATCTCCCAAAAACATGCTTGACGGTAAACCTGCTTCTTTCCGCTTTTCGCTTACAAAAGTCCGAAAGAGCTTGGGAAACTTTTTCAGTGCACTCTGCTTTCGTGTTACATAACGAGCATATAGCCCGCGGTTATAACTTTTGTACTTAGAGCTGGCGTAGCTGTTTAAGATTTAGCACAGATATGCTGTCAATAAAGGTAATGCTAGGAGAAGTCGATTCAGAGGGTTCGGAGTAAGCGTAACCTGTGCCTGTTGTACGTCAGCATAGATCAGGCAGATTGAAATCGCCAAACAAAAGATGATCGGTACGGAGATCGTTCGTCGTGACAACATTAGATATGGAGGCAGTAACATTCTCCATGATCGAAGTATTCCTGGACTGGTCCGGGGGTATGTAAATAACACCCAAACAGATTAATCTGTCATTACATTCGATGTTTACCCACAACTGTTCGAGGTCGAAGTCGGCCAAACTTGCGCACAAAGTAAAACTAAGCGAATTTTTCAGTGCTATAAGTACACCGCCTCCCCGGGATTTCCCCGTTGCGCCTGGGTCTCGGTCTTTGCGATACACGGTATATTCTTGTCCAAATAGTTGAGAAGAGTTGATGGTGTCGTTAAGCCACGTTTCTGTAAATATTACGACGTCATATTCCTGGTCCGATGCAGCTACAAACAGGTCATCTATCTTCGTTCTTAAGCCTCTCACGTTCTGGTAAAAACACGGTATTAAGAACAATCATGCACCGATAATTACTACAGTCCAGGCGATGGTCTTTTTTGTAGATCGGATATATGAGACCCTCCAAGCATTCAGAGCCATCAGCCAACATCCATAAGCCAACATTTTCAGCGTGATCCGATGAATGGTACGATGAAACTGTTCGCTCCCGACTTTGAAAAGCTCGGCGGGAATGTCGTCCTACCCAACTGCTTTTTTTGTTCTTCAGCCCTTCGACTACTTACTTCACAAAATGGTTGGTGGATCCACAGCTTGTCCATCCTTCTCAATGTCCATCTTGCTCCTTTCGACACCTCTGCCTTCCTCGCCGTTCAACAGCACATTAAAATGTTGTTCCCAACACCTGGCCACCTCTGATTTATCGGTAATCAGGTTCCCCTCCCTGTTGTTGCATATGACAGGAGCAGATACGTTTCGGTTCCTGTTTCCGTTAATCTTTTTGAGCTCTTCGCATTGTGCCTGGAGAGGCAGCGGAGCCTCCGCAAGAAACCGCTCCCGATGCTGACGTTTCTTCCGGCGATGGAGTCTCTTTTCAGCGACTTTCAGCGACTCTAGCTGCCGTAGTCAATCTGGGAGCGGGCCACCCCATTTGAGTACATACACCTGTGCTTCATGAAAAATTATACTGTTTAACACGATTAGAGAACAAAAATATCTTCAATATACCATACAGTTTGTTTCAATTGAGCATGTAGTTGCTGATTAATAAGAGTTACAAGGTAATTTTCCGAGGTACAATCTGATTTCTCTCCGCCAGTAGAGGGTTAATCAATCACACACAATTTCAAATTTTCTCTTCATTGGCAGCTTTATTACATTGTTCGTCTATCTGCCAGCAGACGGCGCCGCAAGTAAATCTGACTTTTCTGTGATCATTTTTCGTCATCTCGAAAAAGGTTCTCCTGCAAAATTTCAGTTTAATCAGGCTTCGGGCTGTTGAATCTCGAAGTGGGCAGAGGCTCATTTTTTACCGATGAAAAAACGCATAGAAAATGTCGAAATCATTTTTTTTTTTCAAGAAAGACGTGAAACTTCGATTATTCGATATACGATTCATTTATTTCTAAGGTATTTTGCATCGAAAAATCGATATCAAAAATTTCATGCTCTTTCATCGGTCGAAAAAATGAAACATTGACGGCTCAAGACTCTCGGAAGTTCGATTGCCAAGGCTATGTTAAACATCTTGCAAGAGACTCGTAATACCCAAGTCCATGTCATTCTCTAGCTTTCCAATTCTTGGCTTTATTTATGTCGCTTATACTTACCAATAAAACAATCTTTATCGCTACACTTTTTTTGTCACTTACTTATTTCGCCACCATGCGGGCGTCGTTGTTTCTCCTACGGGAAACAAGGTGTCTAATAGCAGCAGTTTATTCCGGTGAAGGATTATCGAGAAAATATACTATTTCAGACTACGCAACAGAAGACTGCTTCGTCTGTGGGTACAGACTGTTCGTCTGTCTGTGGGTATGGAATTTTGTGGCTATACTTGTTTCTGGGCGGAGACTGCTGCACGATTGAGCTGGAATGTTCATGCGAACTTTTTTTTCGTGAAAATAAAACATTCAATACCTACCGCTGAACAAAATTCGGAATGTCGATTTTTTTGGCACCCTTCTGTTTATGTCGTGTGATAAACAACAATTCGAATGTTGTTCTCGAATTAACCATGACTGAACTAAGTAATGGTTTATTTAAACAGCACGTGCGTTGCACGGTAAGCAGTATCGCTAAAGATAGCAAGCACACACTTCATCTTTTACGTTGTTCTCTTCTATTATCACTTGTCTCGTATTTAGAGTGAGTAGTGTAAGTGCGCCAAACCTCTGTTTATTTAATCTCGTTTAGCTGATATTCTCAATTTTTTTAAACAGTACCGTCAGCCGGGGTGAGATTGAGCCATTAACCCGTGACTTGTCCGCCATCTCTTCCGGGTCAGATGACTAGTCTTTCTTGGTTAAGTATTCGAGGAAACTAATTCAAGAAAGATTGGTCTTGTGATCGTCATGAGATGGCTGATGAAAATGTGTTTGTATGGCATAATCTCACCCCGGCTTACGATAACTAAAAATATTGAAAAATTTCTCCAAATTCCTCAAATCTTTCACTAAATCGTGCACAAACATGTAAGACAATGCAATGACTTGAGCCAGGGGTTCCCAGACTTTTTTCTATACAGAGCACTTTTTCTGGCCAAAATTTTTGGTGGAGTACTTACCTGCATTCTTCAATCTATGAGAAAAAATTTTGTGTTGAAAACTTCACACTATTCTGTCCTTTACGTTTACGATGTGTATTCTCATCGTTATTATTAAAATCAATAACAAATACTTACTCTTCCATAATTTTTGGTTCTATCTTGCAAATATTTATCAATAGGCTTATTTAATTGAACAATAAGACATTCTTATTAATTCTTATATAGATTTCGCAAGCTATGTACAATTTTGTTTTATTTGTGACAATTGTAGCCAGACATCTGGTTCTGCATTCTGTGCCGAACACGCATCAGTATCGGACGTGTTTGGTGATCGCTCCGAAAGAATATAAAACAAAAGACGTGTGAACAAGTGTTGGCATTGTTTGCCTGGTCGAGTGAAATGAATCCGGGTTCAAGGTCGCGCCTTTGTGCAACTGTTTCGCATCGTGACTGCCAGCTAGTGCGTAGGCCGATTTGGCTGCTGGCTAAATTGTGCTACAGCAGTGGACGAGACACAAAAGAGGAAAAAGAAGAAGCCATCAGTTGACAGTTGAGTTGTATCGCTGTGTGGAGTGATCTCACACCTGGCTCGCTGCTGGTGGCTGTTTGGTGCTCCTGTATTGGTGCTGCTGGCTGTAACTGCTACAACTTCGAACGATCGGACAACCAACCTTACTGGAAGGGAGAAGTAAAAAGGTACGTGCTCTTGTCGGCGCTAGTGCGCTCGACTTAGCGGGATGGATGTAGATCCCTCGCCTCCCGCGCCACCATCCCCGAACCCCTCTGACCCTGACCCTTCTGTTACCCCCTCCCCTGTTCATTCTTCAGTCCCCCCTCGACCCAGGCTTTACCCAGACGGAGCCCAGGGCAGCTATACTGTCTATTTTCGGCCAAAGGCGGGACCGAAATCGAAACAGTTGAACCTCTTGCAGATTTCTAAAGACCTGACGAAGGAGTACAAGGGCGTGACCGAAATTTCCAAGGTCCGGCCTAACAAGCTCCGTGTCGTGGTCAGTAACCTGAAAGAGGCCAACGATATAGCTTGCTCTGAGCTCTTCACACGCGAGTATCGCGTTTACATACCCGCACGAGACGTGGAGATCGACGGTGTCATAACCGATTCGAGTCTGTCCGTCGAGTGTATATTGCAAAATGCCAAAGGGTGCTTTAAGAACAACACATGTCCCGATGTAAAGGTGCTCGACTGCAAGCAACAGCGGTCAGCATCGATCATCGGTGGCAAAACAGTATACACTCCGTCAGACTCGTTTCGAGTTACGTTCGCCGGGTCAGCACTACCAAGCCACGTCTCGATCCACTGGGTTCGTCTCCCTGTGCGATTATATGTGCCTCGCGTCATGAACTGCCTGAACTGTAAGCAGTTAGGCCACACCGCCACCTACTGCTGCAATAAGGCACGTTGTGGCAAGTGTGGGGAGAATCATGCGGATGATTCCTGCAGTAAAAATGCTGAAAAATGCATTCACTGTGGGGAGAGTCAGCATGAGCTCTCGTCATGTGCGGTGTACATGAAGCACAGGGATAAAATAAAGAGGTCTCTCAAAGAGCGTTCGAAGCGTTCTTACGCTGACATGCTGAAGAAGACCGTTACCACTTCTCCCATTACATCAAACCCTTTTGATCTGTTGTCCTCTGATGAAACCGATTCTGACAATTCACCAGCGGGAACATCTTACGCCAATCCTGGGGAGTCTAGAAAGAGGAAAAATATTTCCTCTTCTAAACTTCCCTGAAAAGGTCCTAAGATTTCTCAAAGTGAAATGAAAGTTACAAACAAACCAAACAGTGCTGCGGAAAAACCGAAGCAAACTCCTCCTGGGCTTGCAAATTTAAAGTCCCAGAAGGAGCTCCCAGCACTTCCTGGAACATCTAAAACCCCAGTTGTTCCTTTTGCACTCCCAGTTGATGAAACAAACTCTGGATTAGGGAAATTTTCTGACATAGTGGACTGGATTTTTGAAACTTTCAATGTACCCGATCCAATTAAAATTTTTCTTACAGCATTCCTCCCAACAGTTAGATCATTTTTGAAGCAGTTGACTGCCCAATGGCTCCTCCTCGCAGCGATTGTATCCTTCGATGCCTAATTCAACTGCGTATATGAAGGATTCTATCTCTGTCTTACAGTGGAATTGTGGAAGTAATTTACCAAAAATTGATTCGTTTAAAGTTTTGATAAACAAAAACAAATGCGATACATTTTCCCTTTGTGAAACTTGGCTTACTTCAAATATTGATCTCAACTTCCATGATTTCAATATGATTCGCCTTGATCGAGACACCCCATATGGAGGAGTACTTTTAGGGATTAAAAAGTGCTATTCTTTCTATCGTATTAACCTCCCCTCGATTCCAGGCATCGAAGTTGTCGCATGTCAAATGACAATACATGGTAAAGAGCTTTGTATTGCCTCAATATATATTCCTCCCAGAGCACAGGTTGGGCAACGGCTGCTCTTTGATTTGATAGAACTTCTTCCCTCGCCACGTTTGATTTTGGGAGACTTCAACTCTCATGGCGTGGCTTGGGGTTCCCCTTACAATGATAACCGCTCCTCTTTAATCTATAACCTTTGCGATGACTTCGACATGACTATTTTAAACAACGGTGAAATGACACGTATCCCGAAACCTCCAGCGCGCCCAAGCGCTTTGGATCTATCCTTATGTTCAACGTCGCTACGGTTGGATTGCACATGGAAGGTAATCCTCGATCCTCACGGTAGCGACCATTTGCCTATTCTTATTTCAATTAATAACGGGTCAACTCGCATGCGACCAATTGACATTCCGTATGACCTCACACGAAATGTCGATTGGAAGTTATACGAGGAAATGATTTCAAAAGCGGTCGAGTCGATTCAACATCATCCACCACTTGAAGAATACAACCTCCTCGCGGGCTTGATTCTCGCGTTGCAAGCCCAAACGAAGAAATATCCCGGCGTAACGATCAAAGAACGGCCTCCCACTCCGTGGTGGGACCAAGAGTGCTCCGATGTCTATACGCAAAGATCCGACGCGTTTTTGGCCTTCCAGTAGGGAGGTATACCTGGCGACTATTTACGGTATTCGGAGCTTGATACCAAGCTTAAAAGCTTGGCTAAAGCAAAGAAACGCGGATATTGGCGTCGGTTCGTGAACGAGACGTCGAGGGAGACATCGATGAGCACTCTTTGGAACACAGCCCGAAGAATGCGGAATCGCGTAACGGTCAACGAAAGCGAGGAGTCTTCAAGTCGGTGGATATTTGATTTTGCCAGGAAAGTATGTCCGGACTCTGTTCCTAAGCAAAACATTGTTCGCGATGCGTCTCCGGGCCACGACGCGATAGAATCACCTTTCACGATGGCAGAATTTTCAGTTGCCCTCCTATCCTGTAACAATAACGCGCCTGGGTTAGATAGAATCAAATTCAACTTGTTGAAGAAGATTTCCTGGGGAAAATACGGGAACATCTGAGTGCTTTATCCGAAAAATCGTTTCAGATTACCTTAGCGTGGGTCCCTTCTCACTGTTCGATACCGGGCAATGAGAAAGCGGACTCTTTGGCTAAGGTGGACGCAACAAACGGTAATATTTATGAAAGACCAATTGCTTTTAATGAATTTTTCGCACTTGTACGTCAGAATACGATCATCAGTTGGCAAAATGCTTGGACCAGAGGGGAATTGGGAAGGTGGTTACATTCCATAATCCCCAAAGTATCGACGAACCCGTGGTTCAAGGGGTTGGATGTAGGTCGGGATTTCATTTGCGTGATGTCCCGGCTTATGTCCAATCACTATAGATTTGACGCGCATCTCCGTCGTGTTGGGCTCGGGGAAAGTGGTATCTGTGCCTGTGGTGAAGGTTATCACGACATAGAGCATGTGGTTTGGTCATGCCCTGTACACCGTGACGCCAGGTCTAAATTAATAGCTTCCCTGCAGGCCGAAAGTAGGCAGCCGGCTGTTCCTGTTCGTGATGTCTTGGCGAGCCGTGACCTATCCTACATGTCCCTTATATACGTTTTCCTGAAATCCATCCACGCCCCAGTTTAATCCTATTCCCTTCCGCCTACATCCAACCAAACGACAAGAACACGTTAAGACCCCGGATCCGGAAACAGCAATCAGACCCGCACGATACTCTCAAGGCCCGATGGAAACAACCCAATATGCCAGTCCGTAATATCTTGGCCCAGCAGCGGAACATATTTAATATGCTACTTACCTATGGCGATGGAAAACCATCAAACAACAAATCAGTGCTTTTAATACAAAACATTCTAGCTTTAAGTTAGATTTAGTTTCAGCTCGTAGTCGGCAGCGAGGATAAAAAATTTGCTTTTAGTTATTAAGATACTTTAGAAAGTAAGCTACCAGATATAATTGGCGCCGTTAAACATTGAATTGTATTTGTGCCGTGTCAAATAAATTATAGATGAAGAAAAAAAAATCTGGTTCTGCGTGAAGTCGGGACCGATACTTAGTCTTTGTTGCTAGCTGTAACGAAAAACCGGACTTGCACACGTGAGAAATTCCCGCTGAGACTGGCCCACTATTTACATGATGGTATTAGAAACGATTCAAGTTATGTTATTTTGGAAGCCCATGTTGAACAAGCAAAGAAACTGCATTTGGTTGATCAAATTGAAGGACTTCACGTTAACTGAATATCAATACTTTTTTGAAATGTTTCGTTTTTCTCCAAAACTTGGCTCACCAAAATTGCTCTAACTCTTGAATTTCTCTATGAAATTACCTAAACCAATATATCATTAGAATGGGAAAAGATGGGGCCTTCTTTTGCAAATAGTAAAGTGGTGGGTCGCCATATTGAATTTGTCCGCCATATTGTTTTCTTTAAGAAAAATTAATTTTTGAATATGTGCCCACCCACCAACATAAAATTTTATTACTCCATTCGAAAGACCATGCCTTTTCACATAAAATATGTTAAAATTAGAGATGTATGTTGTCTAGAACAAAAATAATATTAAAATTTTTGTGAAAGAAAATACTATAACGGCCAAATCTAATATGGTCACCATTCACTTTGATATTTGCTAAAGAAGGCCCCATCTTTTTCCTTTCTAATGATATATTAATTTAGTAATTCCATAGAGAAATTCAAGAGTTAGTGCAATTTCGGTGAGCCAAGTTTTGGAGAAAAACGGAATTTTTTTAAAAAGTATTGATATCCAGTGAACAGGGGGTCCATCAATTTGATCAACTAAATGCAGTTTCTTTACTTGTTCAACATGGGCTTCCAATAAAACATAGCTTGAATCGTTTTCAATATCATCATGTAAATAGTGAGCCGGTCTTAGCGGAAATTGCTCACGTGTATGTGATCAAAAATAATAGGAATTTTGGTTTCAGATGAAAAATGAATTACAATTTTGTCCGATAAAGCAAAGCTTATTTAGCTTTGCTTTATAGGACAAAATTTTAAATTCATTTTTCATCTGAAACCAAAATTCTTTCAGCGATTTTTTGTATTCAAATTTCTCTTTTTTATATCGAATCAATCAGGCATTTTAATTCGTCTGACGTCAACGATTCGGGCTTCGCTTTCAACGATGACGACTGTTTCTTGATAGCGAGTGCATGACGATGAGGAATGCAGTGACTGCTATCACAATTTTTTGACTTTTTTTCAATTCTTGCCACGACTTTAGAAATATTTTTAACCATAGCTTTTCGATATATGTACAGGTGCATATATTAACCCAATTTTCTCATGAAAAATTGGCAGTGGTATGCAAAGAAACAAATCTTTTTGTAAACTTCCAAAAAATTGATAGCTTACAAACACCATCTCTCAGATGGTCTCTAGGTACGATGCTGGCCTAACAAGCCAGTCGTCGTAGGTTCGACCCTCGGCTCGGGAGAGACTGTTAGTGTCAGTAGGATCGTAGTGCTAGCCCCGCAATTGTCCTGAACACTAAACAGTCGGCTGCGAAATCTGTGTATAAATAATGAATGTAGCACCAAGGCTTTGCTTTTTTTTTACAAACACCATCACAATTGCTAGTCCTGCCACATCTGTGGATTTAAAAAGCTGTGTCGAAAATTTTAAAATTTTTAATCGAGAAATCAAAGTGCTTTTAACATCTTCAGCCATGTCAAAAATACGCAGAGAGATCATGTTATTCAATATGGGCATCCAATCTAACAATAAATCATGACACGAACGACTTCTTGAATGCAAGATTTAACCCTTTCCGACCGAGCCAACATATTTGTGCAGGTTTCTCTCTCGCTCGTTGGACGTACAATTCAATGTTTTATCGCTCACAACGCTAGTGTCAACTGCTGCTAGGAAAAATATAATAACGGGAGCAACAAGTGTTTTATTTAGGAATTACTTCGTTTTGTTTTCCGTCATTTTTTACCTACACAATTGTGTGGGCTCGGTCGGAAAGTGTTAATTAAATTGTCAGCAATATTATGTGCGGCCAAAGTTTCACTTATTTCACCAAGGAATACATGCACTGGTTTAGGAAATTGTCAAAATCGACTTTTTTTATGCCAGATGTCTTGAAAACGCACAAAGCGACGAGGTCTGGGGTTATCTAATTGAAATGGTGACTATGTCAGTTAAGGTGAAACGGTGTTGAATCCAAAAATGGCCGACTTCGAGCCACCGCTTAGTTAAATGAATTTTTTTTTTTTTTTTGAAAATAATCGACTCTCTGGGCCTTTCGAGTTGCAATCGGCATTAGATAAAAAAATTTGGATTACTAACATTTCATGTACCTGCTTCTCGTTGATTCAAGAATGCAGCTGCTCCGCCAAATATTTCGGTTTGAAGAAATGTTCCGCCGAGGTAATGATCTGTTATGCCGCGGAGCACTATTTGGGAACCCCTGACTTAACCAATAGGGTATCGAATTACTTCGGCAACGGCTTTAATGCATTTTCATAATAAAATGTAGTGATGTACAATCATTGTATCGAAAGTTCGCACATCACGTGAGTAAATAGTTTTACGCATGATGTGATTCTACGAATCAAATATTCCTTCAGAGTGAGTGGACGCGAAAAAAAATAAACTGACCTACATGTAACCACGCGCCGCGTGGGCTTCATTTCCTAGGAATATTATAAAGAACACAGTTGTTAGAACGCGACGTTAGTTCGTATTTGCAGTTAGTCTAGTCGTAGAGAGCGGGAATCTGACGTCGTTACCGGCTAAACGTGTAGATTTGGCTCGATGACGACATACTTACAGTAAACGAAACAAGACTTCGGGCCCAGCGTGCTATTAGCAAGCAGCCCAGCTGAACCCGTGCTTCCACTCTATACCGCTCTCGGATATTTTGCTCTCTATTACCGCCGCCGGCTGCATTCTCTTCCCTTTCGCGCGTGAGTGACTAATCACCTTTAATTATTACGAATCGACGGACATGCCTCCGGAATGCCGTTGTCAATATCGTTTCGTCAGCTTTAGATTAGCATGGATAAGTAGTAAACAGAGTGTGTCTCGGTTTTACTCACTTTGTTTTGGGTTGTATCGGAGCGTGGTTCTGGTGAATTGGGTTTTTTCTATTATATCTGGACTGGAAGACTTTAGATTCCAAGTGAGTTGGAATTATTGGATATTGTGTAATACCGCAATATACCGATTGCCACGAACAAGTTTCGGAGGTGATAAACGACCGTCAATATTGATCGTCTATTTGAATTTTGGAAATTCTGAGTGCCGCTTTACGCAAACTATCGGGAGAGTTTGCTTTCCAAATTGTTAGGCTAGCAGTGTGTGAATTTGTTAAGTGAAATATTAGCCATGGGTTTTATAGGGTGATGTATCAAGATTGTACTAATGTTGGCTATTTTTAACCATTTAACCAATAAATACTGTACTGGGTAGCAACCAATTCTAGCAGGTAGCAGCGAAATTTAATGTGTAAAATTAAGAAATCTTAAATCTAGCTGAATACTGAAATTTCGAAACATCCATACATTATCCGGCAAATCTATAAACCGAGCAACATGCACACGTAAACCAGAAACTACACCCAACTGTTTGACCAGTAAATGTTGGTTTCATGTTTGTTTATTTTGTGGGTTAGTCGTCGTACCGTCCACTCGACATCCTGTTGCCGAAAGGCGAGCCCCCCGGCAAAAAAATACATTCAACATTCAACCGGGTTCGTGCGGTTCGCGCAGTAAACCGTTCAAACAAGGTTTAGGATCGTTTCGCACCCACGCACGGGCGCTTCCACGGTCTAAACTGTGCAAATATTATCGATTTGCTTCACAGCCATATATTCCTGTGTGTTAGCCTGCGAACGGTAGTAATTAATAAGTTATACCCCTTTTTCTGGTTTCAGACTCAGTTCCTGGTGAAAATTGAAATAGTGGTTAGCGAAGTGAGCCCATCCGCGCATTTGTGTCAGTGATAACGCCGCCAATTCATCCATCCATCCTTCCGTCGGAAAAACGCACAACTGAATCACGCGCGGAAGAGTTGTTATGTACCTATCTATATCATAATCTCGTGGCAGTTAGTTGACCGTCAAATGAACTTACCCGTATGACTAATAATCGATTGTGTTAATAAAGCGCGACAGTGAAGAAAGATTGTAAATGAAAGAGTCGTGAAAATAGTTGATATTCTGAAGGTGTGCACGACGTGTCCTCGCGCGATCGCAAATTGCCGTGAGTAATCCGCGATATCGTGTGCAAACGGTACCAACCAACGCGCGCAATTGACGAGTTTGACTGATCCACCGAAAAAAAGCCTTCAAAATTGCTCCCAAAACGTCGTTCCGAATGCATTTGCCCAGCGGTGGACCAACAGCAATCACATCGAGTGGCACCGCTAGCAGCAATAACGTGAACGCGACACCGACGGCCGCCGCTGCGACCGATTGGGACTCCCTTGTGTACAAGGGCGACGGGGAGATGCTGGAGCCACCCGCCGGAAGTAACAACAATGCGGAAAATAGTTCCCCCAGTCCGGGGGGATCCGGTGACATGTGGTGGCTGGAGCGGATGGTGCTGGAAGCGCAGCAGGAATATCCGGGAGAACTAGGTGAGTCAGATTTGGTGGTTTAGCTATTGTAAGTTTGTTCTGGTGGTAAAAAGTTAAATGTCAAATCAAATAACTACCTTAATAAAATTCAATTGTAATCAAAAAGTGTTCCTGTTGATAAAAATCCACACAGGATTTCTACAGCGCTGCCAGATTGTCCCTTGGGTAGTTTCATTTGCATTGCTGCCCAGTTACTCGTATATCTGATCCACCACCGGTACGCAAGTACAGTTGATTAGACAGGTCGGTCAACGGTACTCAGAAGCGTATTCCAACCAGACGGATGCAGCCGGATAGTTGACTGAAGCCATACTGGGCTCTTCTTGACTTTCTTTCAGTGAGTTGTGATATGCGTGCCAGGTATGGAAAGATATCGATGCACCCGAAAATCACCCCCGGCCCCTTCCTCAGCGAAAAAGCGAGGGAATTAGAGGGTATAATAGTAACACACATTTTGATTTTCGATCCCCGTCAGTGACTAATAAAGAACTGCCGAAAGCAGTATGGTAATTTTCGTCTAAATAACAAGAGGTGTTTCATAGAAACGAATTTTCGGCAGCAAAACCCATTATCCCTTATAAAAATTTATGAATTACTGCTAAAAACACGTTCACAAAATATCAGAACAGAATTTTTTCCCTCGCTTTTTGTTATATCATATTTTTTGAGCGGTGCGTCGTCTCTTTTTTTTCGTTGCACTTCTAAGGCGGTGTCGAATTTCATGCTGTCAAAGAAGCAGTCAGATTTTGTACGAGCTCCGTGTCTGCGCTGTTTTCTTCCAAGTGCCAACGAGGAGAGCTGGTCCGAAACAGCGCAGATATGATATCACTGGTGAACTTTTTCTGTTCTTCCATCAATTTTACCGGACAGTCGTTCCCGATCTCTATTTTAAAGGTTTTTGTTCGTTTTCAGCAGAAGAAATCGATACTATATTGCCGAATCGATCAAGTGCATCAGAATTGGGAACCCTTTCTGGCACCGATCGATTGGGAAGTATTTTTGATCATCGTGTTCTCCGGTGATCAGTTCCAGGTGTATTGACGGAAACGGACAAAATTTTTGTCGTTGTTGTTAACACATCGACGCTTGGAGATTTGTGTGTGCGAGTTTTCGATACTTTAATTCACTCCTGTGACACCAAGAACCTAAACACTAGGGTAATCAACCGTCATTGGACTCTGTCAATGAGCATCTTGGTGGAGGCCATTTTGATGATACTAATTTGGAGTTCTACTCTACCTAATTTTTGTTTTCATGATGCAAACGCATCTCTGTAAATTGTACTCTGAGTGTTGTCAACCAGTTAGAAAATGTATCCCTATTGGATAAATTTTTTACATGCATAATGAGTTTACTTATTCATGAAAATGTCATGCAAATATTTATTTACAAGCATTAACAAACACATTTCCTGATGATGCTATTTTGGCGTTGGTATTAATCAATAAGTTTTAGGAATATTGCATTTTAAGTGCAATTTGCAATCTAGTTCACTCGATGACTTTTTGATTTGCAAAAAATCGACGCCCAACAGATTTGGTTGTGACTTAGGTTTTTCATGGAAAAGGTGAATCCACAATTCACTCCAGAATCAATTTTGAATTAAAGTTTGACGGATTTTCCATCACGACGCGCAAAACTCTCTAACAATTTTTTTTCTTGTTTGGATGACACCACTGCACCGATTGTTATGAAATTTTGCACATGTAAATAATACACTCCAAACTAGTTATACCCAGCTTTTAATCAATTTTGACCCAAAAACAAAAAAGTTATACACGGATAAAAATGGTGCTTTTTTCGAGTACAGGCCTTAACAACGTTTGACATGCATACAAAAATTGATTTTTATTAGCAGAGTGATCTAATTAAAGTCAAAAATATCACACTAATCTTGAAATTGTATCGCTCTGGAGTTATTGGAAGGTCTTTCGGACTTCGGACTTGGAGTTTTTAAAAGATCAACAAGCTTACATTGCATGTGTTGACTCACCTCTGAATAGTAGAACAACGGGATCAACATAGTCATTCAGTTCCCTACTTAATTTTAGTTTAAGGAGTAAATGTAGTACCTAATGAATGGAAACTACGAAAAATATAGTTCATCAGGTAGGACTCGAACCCACAACTTCCAATCTCCGGTCAGATGTATTTCCGTTACACCACCGCAGAACGTTAAAGACGTAGTTTTAGAATCGAATTTTGTATCGCTTTTTCAATTCTCGCACTTCGTACATTTACTCAGTAGAGACTAGTATTAATAGCTGGCTATTGACACTCTCAGTGTCGTTGTTAGCTACTTAAACAAAATAAACTTAAAAAGGGGACTGTTCGAGCAATGAAATTCACCAATGTGTAAAAACTTATCACTAGTTTTTAAATAAGCGTTGTTCAACATAGTCGAAGAAACTACAATTTTTGGTTGAGCATTTAACAACTAGGCGTGTGATTCCACTTTATACCGTACCTCAGAGTCGAAATTATGACAAACGATGAATTGCTCGAGTTTGTTTTCGGTTAATTACATGTTGATAATTGTATAAACAATTCAGATTTCGATTTCATCGTGCTTTTGTTTTTAGTGTCCTAATTCTTAAGAAAGACAGAAACGCTCAATATTGGTATGTAGTTAAATATGATACATAAATCACAAGCAAACTGAATAGTGATCCTTGAGCTTGCGACGGCGGTACAGCTTTTAATTTAAAAGCTACCCATCCGTAAGGTCCTAAAATAGTATCGTCGTGAATGTCACTAGTATAGGTTCGGTTAGTGCTGAAGGTTTAGTGCACCGGGTTGAAGGAGTGCAGAAGGTAGTCGTTTCTCCTTTGTATTAATCAAAATTGAAAGATTATGCTTTATTGTTGGCAGTTTTTTTCTTATCTGACTCATAGCGTTGGCGACCTGAAAAAGATTTTTTCATCAGCAGTATCAACCCTAGGTAGCTTTACTTTGAAGATACTGTGATGCTCAGTATAAAGTTGACAATTACCTATTAATATTAAACTCTCATAGTGCTTTTGTTACGCGATTCAATTCTTTTAGTTGGAAAGTTTTACTGCAATCAATATTGAAACTGCACTCGCTTTTACTCTGGATGGGTTAGATCCTTCGCTAGGAACCAATGCTTGCAGAGTTTAAACTGGCCGTCAGAGTTTTCAGGACGAGGCTGATAGTCGACTATCAGGAAGAAGATAATCAATAAAATTATGTTCAATAATTGTGAAATTAGATTTCTCTATCTTCTTTCGGATCATTTCAAATGAAAATAATGAAGTGATGGAGAGAAAGACTCTTTCCTTTCCTTCAGCGTCTCAATTGAAATTGGCACCGCATCGCGTCGTTTGACGGTAGTTTTCTAATACCACAAGCCGTAGTTAGAACGGCAACGGCATAAATACGTTACGCAAATGCCGATCAATATTTCTTCCCTCTTTCCCATATATATGCGTGAAGTACTGTATGACAGCCTCCTGTCTCCGTCAGCGCCCATTGTCATTTTCAATTGAGAATCGTCATGTGAGAGTGATGGTGATAATCTTCGCTTTCAATTGATAAGCGTTTGCATCAATTTCAAGCCCTTCAGTTGTCAGAATCACAGCAAGAGCTTTCGACTGGGTGTCATGTGACTCACGAAGTGCTCGAAAATGATACAAAAGCTTTTCAATTGAAAGCGACGGGTCAAAGCGTCACTAAAACCTGATAATTGTTAATTGAAAATGACTTTGTCAGGCTCTGGTTGAGGTTCATGAGTTAGCAAACATAGAGTATATCGCAAAGTGACGCACATCGCATATAAAATTTGGAAACCTGTTCACAGACACGTGTGAAGAGAGCTCAGGAAGTGGGGCTGAGTTGGACCGAACTCACTAGAACCCCTTCAATCTCTAGCACCTATCTTCCCGGAACGACGGTGACCATTACGCCGGGAATTGGGTTTTTGTGCTTCATGCACCCTTTTTACTCTTATCATGACTAACCACTCGGAAACTGGCAGTTAGCTACCACTGGCGGGTTGGTGGTTGACCAACTACACACCTTGAAGCTTCATGACTATTTGACAGGCAGCTGCACAAACTGCATTCCAGATGTCCGGGTCTTCTGACATCTTCCGAATTGCCAGGTGTAATGTTTGGCCCGCTTACTACACAACAAGAGGATACGAAGAAGATATGCTCAGTGGTCTCCTCCCCATCCACGCACTCGAGACACGTGTCCTCCATGCATATCCGAACCTGTGTAGAGCTGCCTGAAGCAACCACGGCCTGACAGGATCAGGTGGAAGTTTACTTCTCCATGGCTCCTCCCGATCCATCCGCATGCCTCCGGAATAAGTTGGTGGGACATCTTTCCTTCACTGAATGGGGCAATTTCCGCTGCCATCTGATCATCGAGGATGCTCTCCTGGTACCTCGTGTACCCTTTGTGTCACGTTGATCGAAGAGCTCTACATTTTACGGTACTGTACGATACGCTCTGGCTACATGAGCCTATAGGTTCTTTTCTATTTACCACGATAACTGTTAGTACCTAGCGCCTTGCACCACTACACGGGCCCACCATACCTAAGTATGGACCAAACCATGCTGGCAAGAAGTTTCCGATTGCTACCGTGCGTGGCACTCGAAGGTTAGCTTAGCGTCAATCATAACCCTTGAGAATTTCAAAGATCGCTTTAAGGTAGTGGTGCAAATCTCCTATTGCTCTGGTTTACCACGACCTCCGTTTTATGGTGCGCTAACGCCAGTTTCCTGGAGTCGATGAACTTTTATAGGCGTCTTGGTCGGCTTGCTTACATTTAAGGAGTTGGCGATCACGATGAGATTTTCATTCAGCCTTGGTACGACTGCTGGCGTTCACGAATTAGACGTCCGGCAGGTTGGCCGACCATTCCTGGTCTGTGTCTGGGATTCCGAAACACAGGTCGTGAGAATCTACAGCCGGAGGCCAGGGACCGTGCTCTTGGCGTGAAAAGAGTCCCTCAATGATACGCTCCAGCATCGTTGGTGATCGCTTTGCAGGCACCATCATGCCGGTTCGTGCATTTTAATCCTGCTAGGATGCTAGGACTGGCGAGTCTTAGCCATGGTAGAGCCACACGCGCCGCGATAGTGTGGGAACTAATTGGGGCCAGCTGCCAGCTGCCACTCTTGGCGTTAGACCCGTCAGCTCTATGGTTACAAGATCGACCATCTGAACGAACCTTTCGATAAACAAACGTGTTGGAGTGTAGCAACTACAGTAGAACTCTCTGTTCGCCTTTTCATTGATTTATTTATTTGGAGTAGAGAAGAGCCGATGAAAGTGAAATGCTCAACCTCATCTTCCAAAGCTATAAAACCCACCTTTCTTTTCAAAACTTATTTCCTACAAGCTGTACGCTTCCAGTGAGGAAAGGATCTCTTTGTAAATAGCACACTCACTTGATCTCATACGAAACACCGAGTTAGAAACTGATGCTCCACTCAATCGTAATTATTGGAAGTAGCCTTGGCAACCGCGTATCCTTCGTTTGACATTAACACAGTCTCCTGAACCTGCTCGTTATCCATATTGCTGCCATAAACATTCATGACCCAGTTACCATTTCAGAGAAAGGGGCGGAAGGGATTCAATACGATGGCGATTTCCGACAATGAGGGTACTTGGTACGGCAGCTGCTAGCAAGCACTCGGGAGGCTCCCCACAGACTTTCGCTTTATGGTCTGCACATTCGGCTCCTGTCGGACCCTTATAGGTCCAGGACTTATGCCCTCCTACAAGGCACCTGAAGCAAACGTCTGGTTGTTCTCCTTTAGAGACTCTGCACCGCCGCACCCTTCGGTTTTTGTATCAAGGTTTTAAAGCTGGAGTGTCACCTCGAACTTGCACCTTTTTCTCTAGAACCTGCTCGACTATTGCCTTGAAGCAGGGCTCAAGAATCAAGTCGCCGGTGCGAGATCCTTATCCTGGGTTCCGCACCTCATTTTCTTCAATACTTCAGAGTGCTTAAACCCGTACGTCCTGAATTTGTGATAGTCGCTATCAAGAAGGCAGCTTCAGCTATCTGGGCTTATTGCAGTTCACTGTTCGGCAAGACCTAGAGACTAAAACTACAATTAGCGCTCTGGTCTTACATCACTATTGCTCAGCCATGTATCACCTACGCAGCCCTCGTATGGTGGCCTAAGTTATATGAAACGTCAGCCCAGGCAAAACTTACCATAGTAAAACGATTGAACTGTCTTTCAGTTACTAGTGCCTTGCGCATGACGCCGACTTCAGGATGGGTCGAAAATTGGGATATACTACTAATTCTGGATATTTTGTACAGGAAAATACGACCTTTTAAACGCAACTAATAGTTTTAGTTTGTGTTGAACAAAACTTCATTTTTAGTGACACCTTAACCCGCGATCTTAAATTCAGGATACCACGAAAAGTATGCAAGGTAAAAACTAGCTTTCTTCAGTAAAATTGTTTTAAATAAGTGGATCTACAACTTCTCTGGGATAAGAAGAACTTCCTTTGCTGCGAAAAATTAGTTTCGTTATTTTAAAAAAGATGCACCCTTTTAAACACAAAACATATTTTAAATACACTACAAACCTAACAACAGTCATTTTGCACAAAAACTTAAATACCGCTAAATCGATTAACTAGACCACTGTGCATTGGCAACATACGCAGGGTTGCAAACAAGGTAAAAAGTTTATCTACCCAAAGGGCTAATTAGTTTAACTAGCAATGAACTACTCATTCGACACTGTCCTGTTTTTTTTTTTTTTTTTTTTCATTTTAAGAAAATCGGCAAAGTCTCAACCGACAACAGCCGCCTTTGCAACGCTGAACCTAAAAGCTCAGCACATCTGCTATGCTTTTGCTTCATCGAGGTTCAACTTCTTCGGAAGTTACCTCCAACTCCAACCATGTAGTTTCGAATCGAGGCACAGGCTTACAACCAACTAACTCAACTCAATCAGTGAGTTCAGGCATATTGTAATCTGTGTCAAGCAATCGGGGCCAGCCACAAAATATAAACATTCCTGTCGCAGATGCACTTTCGCCTAATGCCCTTCTGGCCTTTTAGTTGCTGCTCCGTTTTGGCCTGTCTTCTTGGTGCCCTTTTTCTACCAAGGATTATCTGTAGCCGCCGCTCCATCTCTTGAGCATGTTGGTATGCTATCCTGGGGGCATAGCACAACCAACCGCTTTTTCGCGTTCTCAGGCCGAGCGTTCTCCTCCGGAGACTGCCTCGTAGAGCAGACCGCAAAAAAAAGCGTCTGTCTGCACTTTGCTGGTCCTAGTCTCTTTCTCGGCCACCTCCGCTCGAGCTACGAGCTCTGTTGCCCCATCTATGGTGTCCCGCAGCAGAAGAAGGCTTTGCTTCAGGTCACCGGCGAGGTCAACGGGCGGAACGTTGGCAAAAAAATTTGATAATCGCATCGAGCTGCTCGGACGCCACGGTCACTTTTGGCCGAATGTCCATCGACTATTCTCACCTGTTTCCCACCAAACAATGGGCTCCAAACGTACTGGCAGACCTGCCAGCTTTTACAGGACGAAGATGTGTGTGAAGACCATATCGCCGTTTCAAGGAAGCTCGATGTAGACAGTTAAAGGTTGTACTACATTTCAAAAATCCAACTCATATCCGTTTCCTTGCTACCAGTTTTTAGAATTGGGACCTTTCTGGCATAAGTGGAAAAAACTGGCAACAATGACAGCTGGGTGATGTGCGCCATTTTGCTCTACGTTTTATTTTAGTAAAAAAGTAGGTTTTCTTTTCAGAAATATTAGTGTGTTTGGTCAAGTTTTTGAGTCCAGGTTTTGCTGCTACCTATGAAGTGCAGGAAGGAGCCAGCGAATCGTCCTGAAGCAGATAAGTAACATTTTTATTCGAAGTGCTTTGTTTTTCGTTTGTGTTCAAGTCGCACTAGAGAAAGAGTGAAAAAATAAGATCGTTTTTCGGATTGTGTCTTGGGTCAACTAAAGAGCGCTTGAAACGCCATGTTCCTTCGGATAGAGCAGCAAGGCAGTAGAGCTGCTCAGTAAAGGGTTGCGAGTTTTTCTATTTTTCAAGCTTTTGGTTTCATGTTGCAGCTAAATAGTTTTAAAAATTATGATTAAATTTTTTGGTAGTGTGATACAAATTCACGACAACTGTATTATGATAAATTTGGCGTTTCGAGATCGAATTAAGGAATATGTTTTGATTCAGGTGAGTGTTTGCATTTTAATAAATTCTCAAGGCTTTAATGCATGGAATTTTGCCAGTTTTTTAAATTTTTATTAATAGTTTTTACGTCAACTAACCCCTGCCTAACCCCCTAATCCAACACCGTATTACTTACGGGAGTGTCACTGAGTCGGTGGCCTCTCACTAAGTAAGTATTACTTTATCAATATCCTTTTTATATTCCCAAGCTACGATAAAGATGGGCGTGGCAAGCAATGATGACTATCGGGCCTACTTCATCTTAGATTGGTTTAAATGTTACTCCCAAACATTACCGCATACAATCCGAGTGGAAGCGTTAGTCACCACGCTTGGGACCTTACTGGCGTCAGTCTCAAAAAGTGGGTTAGTGTATCTGAGTGATGGTAGCGGCACTACTCGCTCTGTTGAGATGTTTCCGGGTATATGTGACTTTTGCGAGGACTCGACGGCCTAGTGCCGTCCCTTAGGTTATCTCTATAAAAGAGAGGCTCAGCCTCTTTTGACATTGTAGAATAAAATAATAAAGCAAAATAAATTGCTTTAATGTCACTATAAAGAAATTATTAGTGGTGACGAAGAAACTAGCAGAAAAGGCTGTTTTAAGCCAGTATTGCTAACCATTATACCGTATCAATGTTTTGAGTAAAGCGTGGGTGTTGCTTGAATCGACATAATCAACGAATCAGTGAAGTTTTCCAAGTGAACTCATAAGAAGTTTGAAAAGATAGCAGATTTGGCGGGGAAATTACAGGCACTCTCGAAAAATGGTGAGTTCGGTGAATTCCTGGATGAAGGGCTGAGATACAAGTTCATAGTAGGCCTTCGGTACGCTAAAATCCAAAGGCAACTATTAAACAGCACAGACGATACCACATTCAAGAAGCCTGTGACCGTAGCAAAGGTAGCGGACATGAAAAAGATGCAAAGCAAGCAGGATTATGCCATTCGGATCAACGCTGGACAGTACTCGCTACGAAGCCGTTCAAAGTCACGTGGTCCGCGTAAACCCGGTGGCGTGGTTCCAATTCAGGAGGAAGACGGAAAACCCTTTGTTTCGGAAGGTCAATGGGCGATTTCTCGAAAATTCAAAATGGTGCCATTGTTGCCCTTAAGGTTGACCGTTCCAATATACCACACCTCTCACTAAAAATAAGTCATCGTATAGTGAAGACCGATGGGTCGGAATTGGAACTATATAATTTCGCGTGCGAGTTCCTTGTAGAGCAGAAAGTTTGTTATAGAGGTACAACGGCTTCTGACAATATCTGATGGTTGCAATACACTTGCACATCGTCCTGGAAGGTCATCAATGTATAAAGTAAAACACAAGGGGCCGAGTACAGAACCTTGTGGCACACCGGAAGTTACGGTTATGGTGTCAGACAATGTATTATTACAGTATACGGGCTATTTCCTATCAGTCCGGTATGACACACAGCCGAACGCTCGAAAAAGAAACGCTCTACAAGTTTGTGACAGAGACGACGATGAAAGATTGTATCGAAAGCCTTACTAGAATCAATCAACAACAGCATAGCTTGATCTTTTCTATCCACAGCAACAGCAATATCATCGTAAACCCTTAGCAAAGCAGATTTGACTCTTTACCCTTGTTGAAATCCGGCTTGAAAATCAGAAGTTTGATGAGCAGAAGATAAAAACGAGCTGATTTGCACCTTCAGTAACTTTTCGAAAACTTTTGCACACAAGCTTAAAGGACGATGATTATCGATAGAGTTTTAATGCTTTTTTGCGCAGGGGCACAATTTTCGCACATTTCCGACTATATTCCAGTTGGAAGTGAGATCATCGATAGATTTTGTTGACACTATATTTGAAGTTCTTACGGCGAAACTAGGGGGTAGCTTTTTTCCATACAATTTTGAGGTTAGATTTCTTTTCTCTTGACGATTTCAAACGAAAAAATGACCTAATGAATAGCGCTCGAATTGTTAATAAAAATTTTCTTCCCAAATTCGAGCAAGGAGTTTCACATTAATTAGCTGCAAATATTGTGCATTAAAAATTAATTGCTACAAAAGTTAGTTTCTAGTGCAAGATATTAAGTATTTGGGGCACGAGTTTTCGAAGAAGGGTGAGACCGTTCCTCCGTTAGCCGAGAAAATTGAATCCATCGTTGCACACTGCTTACAAAGCTGAAGAAACGTGATCGAAATTATTTTAACCTAAAAACATTGATTTTATAGCCGTAACGTCTTCAGCAAAGTTGTTTCGTTAATTATGTTCCATGTTACAGAAGTTGCAATTCCATGATTGATTCATTTAACAGTGAGAAACGAATTATACTTTTCTCAATTTGCTATATAAAAATCCACTCTGTTCAGCAGAGTTGTAGAAAATTTTAAAAGAAACAACTTTGTTGAAGACATTATGCTTCTATCTATCTATTTAAATGGACTTCTGTAGAGTTTTTCACAGATTACCCGGATAATTCTCGCTGAAACCAGGCCACTAGTGACACGAGGTCTTTGAAAATTGATTTTTTTATTTTAGTTCGATGAAATGCAGTAAAAAATTAATAACTGCACATAAATTTGTTCCATTTGGTGGACCCCTTGTTCGCCAAGGGATGAACAAATTTTTAGAAAAGTGAAAATCGAATATTTTTATCGAGCTATATTTCAAATATTTGTCCCAAAACCCTCTTCAAACAGCATTTCATTATACAGAAAACATCTAGGGCTTTCATGTGAAGTATTCAAAAGTTTGACCGCCATCTTGGATTCGCCGCCATTTTGAATTTTATCATTAAAACGCGTTTTTGAACAGGTTGGCAACCACCGATTTTAATTCTGACCATTGGAAAGCTGAGAAAAAATTCTACAAGATACATTTGAAAAATCTAGTGTGTCGCGAAGGAAACTTGGCCGTCGAGCCAATTTTCTATACCGCGTTTTAACATTTCCAGCGCCCGTCGTGCTATCGATATAACAGCATACTATAGTGCTAGTATGCTAGTGCGCACTTTTTTACCAACTTAATTGTGTGGGCTCGTTCGGAAAGGGATAACAAGCCGTTGAATAGTACTTTTAACTTCAAAAAGGGTATTCCGTCACTAACCGTAACGTGATTGCAGAAATACGTCCACTTGTTTAAAATCTTCAATTTTAAAATTAAACACTGTCACGATAAAACTAAGAACGACCTTGCAAAATCATACAGTGCTTTCGTTTCTATGTGACATTTGGACTCATTTACACTCACGGTAAGCATTTTTTCATTTCTCTTGCCTACAATTTCGCTGATCTTCATTGGGTTAGTGACGAAGCGGAAATCTTCAATTTAAAGATGCTCGATTGGGCCACTCATGAGGATCCAACATATCCAATTTTTTCCATCGATGACGAGAATATCGGAACTTAAAACTTTGTCAAATTTTATTGTTGTGAATGTTAGTTTGCTCTGTGAATAAAGTTTATACCAACCCTTCGTCCAGAGACCTGTCAATAACCTTTCCTGAACATTCGACTTTCGAAAGGAAACCAAAAAGTGAGATGTACAGACTGTGCTGTAGACAGAGAAGTGAAGAAGATGCTTCAAGTTTAAGATTGTTATATAAATTCAAAATCACAATGTTTTCAAACTTCGAAACTTTTTTGTTGAAGTTTTTGATGGCCAATCTATTTCCCATATCTTTCTCAACAGGTTACCTCAGTAGGTTAAACATGTGGGTACTTACTTTTAAGATTTAATTCAAGTATATTTTATAATTTTTCACGATATTTACTGTAATCTAAATAAATACGTATTTCCTAACTGAATCGTGTATCAATAGCACTGTTCGAGTGGTAATAATTGGCTTCCAACCGATCGAGAAATAAAAAAAAATGTTCTAAACAGTTGCTCTGCTAAGTTGCAACCTAATGCGCTGGAAGCTGTGGAACTGTTGGCCGACAGCGTCATATTGAATTCCACTGCACGGGACCATGCGAAACGATAACTGCCCTGTAAACCAGACTCCATAGCATGGCAAGTAAATTTTCGCATCATGAAATGAACTCGCATAATTATGAATGAGCCGGATTTTAATTGACATTGTGTGCCGCCGGCCAGAGCGCAAACCAATGCTAAGAGCTGCGGAGAAATCTCAAATCACCAAGCGGCGGCAAGCGGGAAACCTTACAGCCCATTGCTGCTTTTCCATCCCTTGCCTCTGACCCAACACAATCCGACACCGCCCGGTCTGTCCGTTCACAGTGCAGTGTTCACTTTCCCCTCCCGTAGTGGCACGCCATGCGCACTCATTTTCTTGCATGGATAAACTAGCTGCCGTTTTGCTTTACTTTGCTTTGCTTGCGTTGCTGCGAAACTTGAATGAAACGCAGTGACTAGGAAATTGCTTCATTTTGCGTCAGTAATAGAACACTCGAAACGGCTGCTCCAATCCCGTCTTCTCAACAGATTCGCTGAAATGTAATGAGATGAAACTAATTACTCCTTACATCGTATCGCGTTACATAGCTGTCGCATAACTCCATTGATTAGTGTTTGTCAATACTTGTCACCAGTCGTTTCGCTATTGTGTGATTCAGAGGCAAGACGTAACGACTGATTAACTGAATAAGCTACCAAAGAAATAGGTGAAGCGTTCAAAATTATAAATAGTTTCCAATTTCGCAACTTACAAACACGAATACATGTATTTTTTCTTCAAATATTTTTACAGTTCGAACCGGTAGTCCGTACTTCCTCTGCTCGGCGCTGCCAAATCACTGGCGATCGAACAAGACGCTTCCGAGCGCCTTCAAAGTGGTCTCCCTCGGAGACGTCTGCGACGGGACGATGGTGACGATTCGGGCCGGTAACGATGAAAATTTTTGTTCCGAACTGCGAAACTGCACAGCTGTGATGAGGAATCAGGTGGCCAAATTCAACGACCTCCGGTTCGTGGGACGAAGCGGACGAGGTAAGAGAACATTATATGTACCTACACAAATAACGTCAATTCGTTCGTTATTTCTGATCCTAATACACGACCATATGGCCGTTGCTACTGGGAGCGTAAACTCGGTCAAATAGTTCTGCCGGCAGAACGCTTCACAATTGGCACGAGCCGTAGGTCCCGTGTCCAAATATATCGATGGTAATTATACGTCACTACTGATTGACCACATACGCCAGCCGTATGCGTCGGGTCGGGAGACCCTTAAGACATTCCCATTCGTCGCCACGCTTACACAACCACCAACCTTTCGTGTAATCGCGCAGCCGTGGCTTCTGCGGTTGTCTCGTGGCTAAGGTATACCTCCCACTTCCACCGCCCTTCGAACATCTTCGTCTCGGTTCCGGTTTACCAGGGACACGCAATCACTATTATCAAGTGCCGACACCTTCTTTACCCGATACCACCGATCGGGCCAATTCCGTCCGAAAACACTCACTCTTGCGTTGCCTACGGGGTAAATTGAGCAAAAACAATGCCTTTGTACAGTACGGCATAATCATACACTTTATGAAATGTAGTCAATTATTAGCTCGTTTAGCTAACGTAGCTACTGCAGACGAAGGAGCAAATCGGGCCTCAGGATATTGGGTCTCGTTTCGAGCCCGGAACAGATGTCGTCTGCCAAGTGACGCTTGTTTGTTGCTGTTTTTGTGTTGTTGTTGTACGCGGAATGAACGTCAACACTGACGGTTGAACTCTGTTAAACTGGCTGTTTGGCAACATTGTTGTATGGAATTTGACCAGCAATACATCAATGTTACAAGTTCCACCTGTTCACAAGCGTAAATATACACGATATGTGGTATCTTAGATTAGATTTGATTAGATTTAACTATTCTAAATTTTCAAATAGATTGCACATACTTCCAAGGATTTCAAAATACGCATATTTGGTCATTTCAGGCTGTTTTCCAGAAACCGGAAGTCGTTATTTTGGTGCATCATCCCTATTCCAGAAATACCCGTATTTAATGGTATTCGCATGTTTTTTTTTTCTTCATCTATAGTTTATTTGACACGGCACAAATACAATTCAATGTTTAACGGCGCCAATTATATCTGGTAGCTTACTTTCTAAAGTATCTTAATAACTAAAAGCAAATTTTTTATCCTCGCTGCCGACTACGAGCTGAAACTAAATCTAACTTAAAGCTAGAATATTTTGCATTAAAAGCACAGGTTTGCTGTTTGATGGTTTTCATTGCCATAGGTAAGCAGCATATTAAATTTGTTCCGCTGCTGGGCCAAGATATTACGGATTGGCATATTGGGTTGTTTCCATCGGGCCTTGAGAGTATCGTGCGGGTCTGGTTGCTGTTTCCGGATCCGGGGTCTTAACGTGTTCTTGTCGTTTGGTTGGATGTAGGCGGAAGGGGATAGGACTAAACTGGGGCGTGGATGGATTTCAGGAAAACGTATATAAGGGACATGTAGGATAGGTCACGGCTCGCCAAGACATCACGAACAGGAACAGCCGGCTGCCTACCTTCGGCCTGCAGGGAAGCTATTTATCTAGACCTGGCGTCACGGTGTACAGGGCATGACCAAACAACGTGCTCTATGTCGTGATAACCTTCACCACAGGCACAGATACCACTCTCCCCGAGCCCAACACGATGGAGATGCGCGTCAAATCTATAGTGATTGGACATAAGTCGGGACATCACGCAAATAAAATCCCGACCTACATCCAACCCCTTGAACCATGGGTTCGTCGATACCTTGGGGAGTATGGAATGTAACCACCTTCCCAGTTCCCCCTTGGTCCAAGAATTTTGCCAACTGATGATCGTATTCTGACGTACAAATGCGAAAAAATCATTAAAGGCAATTGGTCTTTCATAAATATCACCGTTTGTTGCGCCCACCTTAGCCAAAGAGTCCGCTTTCTCATTACCCGGTATCGAGCAGTGAGAAGGGACCCACGCTAAAGTAATCTGATACGATTTTTCGGATAAAGCACTCAGATGTTCCCGTATTTTCCCCAGGAAATACGGAGAGTGCTTAACATCTTTCATCGATCGGAGAGCCTCAATGGAACTGAGACTGTCCGTAAAGATGAAATAATGGTCCGTGGGCATTTTTTCGATAATCCCTAGGGTGTACTGAATTGCAGCTAATTCTGCGACGTAAACAGAAGCAGGATAATCGAGCTTATGGGAGACGGTTAAATTGTTATTGAAGATACCGAAGCCAGTGGACCCATCAAGAAGTGATCCGTCAGTGTAGAACATATTGTCGCAGTTGATGTTTCGATATTTATTGGAAAAAATTTTAGGGATCTGCTGCACGCGTAAATGATCCGGGATTCCACGAGTTTCTTCTATCATGGATGTATCGAAAAACACAGTAGAATCAGAAGTATTTGATAAGTCGACACGATTTGGAATATTCGAAGAAGGGTTAATATTTTGGGACATGTGATTGAAATACAATGTCATAAAACGGGTTTGAGAATTAAGTTCGATTAACCTTTCAAAATTTTCAATCACGGGACGGTTCAAGACCTCACATTTGATTAGAATACGAGAAGACAGGCTCCAGAAGCGGGTTTTCAATGGTAGTACTCCAGCTAAGATCTCCAAACTCATCGTATGGGTCGATTGCATGCAACCCAAGGCGATACGCAAACAACGATATTGTATTCGCTCCAGTTTGATCAAATGTGTGTTTGCTGCGGAGCGGAAGCAGAAACACCCGTACTCAATGACAGACAATATCGTTGTTTGGTAAAGCCTTATAAGGTCTGCTGGATGGGCTCCCCACCATTGTCCGGTTATTGTACGAAGAAAATTCACTCTTTGTTGACATTTTTTCATCAGATACCTAACGTGACAACCCCAGGTGCCTTTAGAGTCGAACCAGACACCAAGATATTTGTGTACCAAAACCTGAGAAATCGTTTTACCCATTAATTGTGTTTGAAGCTGAGCAGGTTCATGCTTCCTAGAAAAAACTACTATCTCAGTCTTCTCCGGAGAGAATTCGATACCTAGCTGTAAAGCCCAAGCAGACAAATTGTCCAAGGTATCTTGCAATGGTCCTTGCAAATCGGCAGCTTTGGCTCCTGTAACAGAGATTACACTGTCGTCTGCAAGTTGTCTTATCGTGCATGAATTTGCCAGACATTCGTCGATGTCATTTACATAAAAGTTGTAAAGAAGGGGGCTTAAACATGAGCCCTGGGGAAGACCCATGTAGCTAATACGAAAAGTTGCCAAATCGCCGTGCGTAAAATGCATGTGCTTTTCGGACAACAAATTGTGCAAAAAATTGTTCAAAATTGGAGAAAATCCTTGTCGGTGAAGTTTACCCGAAAGAATGTCAATAGAAACGGAATCAAAAGCCCCCTTAATGTCCAAGAACGCAGACGCCATTTGTTCTTTGCGAGCATACGCCAGCTGAATATCTGTTGAAAGCAACGCAAGACAATCATTCGTTCCTTTGGCACGGCGGAAGCCAAATTGAGTATCTGATAGTAGACCATTTGATTCGACCCAATGGTCTAAACGACGGAGTATCATTTTTTCCATCAATTTCCGGATACAGGATAGCATTGCAATCGGCCTATGAGAGTTGTAATCAGAAGCTGGTTTCCCTGGTTTTTGGATGGCGATCACCTTCACTTGCCTCCAGTCCTGCGGTACAATGTTTTGCTCCAGGAACTTATTGAACAAGTTCAACAAGCGCCTCTTGGCATTGCCGGGTAGATTCTTCAACAAGTTGAATTTGATTCTATCTAACCCAGGCGCGTTATTGTTACAGGACAGGAGGGCAACTAAAAATTCTGCCATCGTAAAAGGTGATTCTATCGCGTCGTGGCCCGGAGACGCATCGCGAACAATGTTTTGCTCAGGAACAGAGTCCGGACATACTTTCCTGGCAAAATCAAATATCCACCGACTTGAAGACTCCTCGCTTTCGTTGACCGTTACGCGATTCCGCATTCTTCGGGCTGTGTTCCAAAGAGTGCTCATCGATGTCTCCCTCGACGTCTCGTTCACGAACCGACGCCAATATCCGCGTTTCTTTGCTTTAGCCAAACTTTTAAGCTTGGTATTAAGCTCCGAATACCGTAAATAGTCGCCAGGTATACCTCCCTTCTGGTAGGCCTTAAACGCGTCGGATCTTTGCGTGTAGACATCGGAGCACTCTTGGTCCCACCACGGAGTGGGAGGCCGTTCTTTGATCGTTACGCCGGGATATTTCTTCGTTTGGGCTTGCAACGCGGCGTCGAGAATCAAGCCCGCGAGGAGGTTATATTCTTCAAGTGGTGGATGATGTTGAATCGACTCGACCGCTTTTGAAATCATTTCCTCGTATAACTTCCAATCGACATTCCGTGTGAGGTCAATTGGTCGGAAACGGAAACGGCAACGGAATGTCAATTGGTCGCATGCAAGTCGACCCGTTATTAATTGAAATAAGAATAGGCAAATGGTCGCTACCGTGAGGATCAAGGATTACCTTCCATGTGCAATCCAACCGTAGCGACGTCGAACATAAGGATAGATCCAAAGCGCTTGGGCGCGCTGGAGGTTTCGGGATACGTGTCATTTCACCGTTGTTTAAAATAGTCATGTCGAAGTCATCGCAAAGGTTATAGATTAAAGAGGAGCGGTTATCATTGTATGGGGAACCCCAAGCCACGCCATGAGAGTTGAAGTCTCCCAAAATCAAACGTGGCGAGGGAAGAAGTTCTATTAAATCAAAGAGCAGCCGTTGCCCAACCTGTGCTCTGGGAGGAATATATATTGAGGCAATACAAAGCTCTTTACCTTGTATTGTCATTTGACATGCGACAACTTCGATGCCTGGAATCGAGGGGAGGTTAATACGATAGAAAGAATAGCACTTTTTAATCCCTAAAAGTACTCCTCCATATGGGGTGTCTCGATCAAAGCGAATAATAATAAAATCATGGAAGTTGAGATCAATATTTGAAGTAAGCCAAGTTTCACAAAGGGAAAATGCATCGCATTTGTTTTTATTTATCAAAACTTTAAACGAATCAATTTTTGGTAAAATACTTCTACAATTCCACTGTAAGACAGAGATAGAATCCTTCATATACGCAGTTGAATTAGGCATCGAAGGATACAATCGCTGCAAGGAGGGGCCATTGGGCAGTCAACTGCTTCAAAAATGATCTAACTGTTGGGAGGAATGCTGTAAGAAAGATTTTAATTGGATCGGGTATATTGAAATTTTCAAAAATCCAGTCCACAATGTCAGAAAATTTCCCTAATCCAGAGTTTGTTTCATCAACTGGATGTGCAAAAGGAACAACTGGGGTTTTAGATGTTCCTGGCAGTGCTGGGAACTCCTTCTGGTACTTTAAATTTGCAAGCCCAGGAGGAGTTTGCTTCGGTTTTTCCGCAGCACTGTTTGGTTTGTTCGTACTTTTCATTACACTTTGGGAAATCTTAGGACCTTTCCGGGGAAGTTTAGGAGAAGAAACATTTTTCCTCTTCCTAGACTCCCCAGGATTGGCATAAGAAGTTCCCGCTGATGAATCGTCAGAATCGGTTTCATCGGAGGGCAACAGATCAAAGGGGTTCGATGTTATGGTAGAAGTGGTCACGGTCTTCTTCAGCATCTCAGCGTAAGAACGCTTTGAACGCTCCTTAAGTGACCGCTTGATTATCTCTGCGCTGCATGTACACCGGGCATGTGGAGAGCTCATGCTGGTTTTCCCCACAGTGAATACATTTTTCAGCATTAACACTGCAAGAATCTTCCGCATGAGTCTCCCCACACTTGCTACATCGTGCCTTATTGCAGCAGTAGGCGGCTGTGTGGCCTAACTGCTTGCAATTGGTGCAATTCATAACACGGGGTACATACAATCGCACAGGCAGACGAACCCGGTCGATCGAGACGTGGCTAGGGAGTGCAGATCCGGCAAACGTAACGCGAAACGAGTCTGACGGAGTGTAAACTTTTTTACCGCCAACGAGAGACATGGACCGCAATTGCTTACAATCCAAAATTCTCGCCTGTGTTTCGGTATTTTTGAAGCAACCGGTTGCGCTTTTTAGGATACACTCGACAGACAGACTCGAATCGGTTATGACACCGTCGATCTCCACGTCTCGTGCGGGTATGTAAACGCGATACTCGCGTGTGAAGAGCTCAGAGCAAGCTATATCGTTGGCCTCTTTCAGGTTACTGACCACGACACGGAGCTTGTTAGGTCGGACCTTGGAAATTTCGGTCACGGCCTTGTACCCCTTCGTCAGGTCTTTTGAAATTTGCAGTATGTTTAATCGCTTTGAATTCACTCCTGCCTTTGGACGAAAATAAACAGTATAGCTGCCCTGTTGAGATCCGTCCGGGTAAAGCCTGTGGCGAGGGGGGACTGGAGAATGAACAGGGGAGGGGGTAACAGAAGGGTCATGGTCAGGGGGGTTCGGGGATGGTGGCACGGGAGGCGAGGGATCTATATCCATCGCGCTAAATGTAGCGCACTAGCGCCGACAAGAACACGTACCTATTTACTTCTTCCTTCCAGCAGTGGTTGTCCGATCGTTCGAAGCTGCACCCAAAGCAGCCAGCAGCACCAGTACAGCAGCACCAATACAGCCACCAGCAGTGAGCCGGGTGTGAGATCACTCAGCACAGCGACACGGACTCGACTGTCAACTGATGGCCTTGAATAATACACTCTTTTGTTTAGCTATTCGTACACACGGACCGGATTGTAATAGAACGACCTGCACGTCCGTTTCTGTCGAGTGTTCGACGCGGAATGGTATTCGCATGTTTTGTGCTGTTTTTCAGAGAGCGGATGTCACCACCTTAGATTTCAAAATTGAATGTAGGGGCCAATTTTTGGCTTCTCATTCTAATTCCGAAAATACAGATACTGAATGGTAAATACCCAATTTGGTCCTATTGGCCTGTTTTCCAGAAACCTAAATAAGTGTGTCATTTGTGTGGAATCAGCTCCCCACCTGAATCGGGAGGAGTTTCAAACCGTCATTGATACGTATCTTATACTTCAAAATCCTCAGTTTCCAAATTTGGTTACATTTGCTTGTTTAGTTCTTGAGTTAAGTAAAATTTTGTGCTTCATTTGTATTGAAGCTCCCCTCTCTAGAAGGAGAAGGGTGTAGAACCCCCTTAGAAATATTTCTTGCTCTCAAAAACCTCCACATGTCAAGTTTGATTCCATTTGCTTGATGAGTTCTCGAGTTATGCGGAAATTTGCATAGACTCCACACCACCCCACCTCCTTCCTGAGGGGGGGGGGGGTCATATTATCATGGAAGGAGGAGGGGTGTCATATCATCATGGAAACATGTTGGAAACCTGTTCCCAAAAACAGCTACATGTGAAATTTGGTTCCTTTTACTTGATTACTTCTCGAGTTATGCAAAAACTTATGCCTCATTTGTATGGGAGGGGTATCAATCTACCACAGAAATATTTTTTGCTCTCGTAAACCACCACATACAAATTTGGTTCCATTTGCTTGATTGAATCCCGAGTTATACAGATATTTGTGTTTCGTTTGTATGGGAGCCTTCCCTTCTAGAACAAAGAGGGTGTCAAACTGCCACAGAAATATTTTTTTTTATTGTTGCAGTTCAAAAGCCTCGTTTTCTCGAAAAAAGTCCTCCTGCAAAATTTTGGCTCAATCGGACTTCGGGTTGTGAAGCCTCAAGGCTATCGGAATTCCACTTTTTTGACCGATGGTTTTCCATCCATCCATGCACAGAAATGGTCGATATGAAATAGTCCTCAAATTTTATTTTAAAGTGTCTTAGATTTTTATTTTAAACGACTAGTCTGGCAGCTCGAAAACTTTCTGACCCCTAGAAAGTCGATTCTTTAATTTTTTTTAGAGAAACCACCAGACCTCGACGATTTTTGCATTTCTAAGATCATCAAAAATTTCATACTTTTTTTTTCAACGGTCAAAAAAGTAAAATTTTGACGGTTTTGATTGAGGCATGACTTCCGGACGTACCGTCAGTCGGGGTGAGATTGTGCCAGTGAGGGTGAGGTTGAGCCAACCAACCCGTGTCTCGTCAGCCATCTCTTCCGGGTCAGAAGACAAGTCTTCCTTGGTTAAGTATTCGAGGAAGCTTTTTCATGAAAACTAGTCTTGTGAACGCCATGAGATGACTGATAAACAATGGGTTTGAATGGCACAATCTCACCCCGGCTTACAGTTGTTGTTGTTACAGTTAAATTTTGCCAGACTCTTGTTGTTGCCAGAGACTTGCAAGACATAAGACACCATACGTGCGGAGGAAACAACGATTGCACAGAATCAAGTCTGTTCCTAGGCTGATTTTAATAATAAATTTTACTTTAATTTAACTGTCTGAAACCCCGGAGAGAAACAATTCCATTTGGTAATTACATATTAGTTTTATTCTTTATTATTATTTATTCTTTATAATATTCGTATGCTTTCTTGCTAGTTTTTAAAGACGATTTAGAGTGTTTGACGTTAATTTCTGGATAAATTTTTGATAGTAGTTTCCGGCCTTTTCCTGACGTAAGATAAATTTGAGCTCAATTTGTTTGGGTTTTAGTCTTGTCCATCATTGTGCATTTATCAACACATAAACTGCATCACATCAGTGCCTTTGCGCGTATGGATCGTGGAATATAACTACACATTTGAGTAGGCGAGCCAAAGCTGCGTGCTGTTGAGTAAATTAACTGTGTCTGGGCTAAATTTGTCATAGACCTACACTGTGATAATAAAAAAACTTAGTGAGTTTCAACCAGCTAGAATTTTCATCATAGTGCCCTTATCAATGAGCACTAAATGTGCGCTATCTACATTTTATCAGTAGCAATCGAAAAAATCTCTCTGCGTGAACTTTCTGCACTTGCTCTTCACAATACAAGCTTTCTGATGTTGCGTATTTTGCTTTTTTTACACAATGTGCATTTGCTTTCAGCGTGCAAAAAAAATAATCAACTCATCCGTTTTCCGACGTAGGACTACGTCTTTGTTTTTTATACTAGATTACATTTTGTGAAATTGAAAATGAAACTGGCAAATTTTGCGTCAGATTTTAAACGATTATAGTAAGCGAACGACTTAATGCATCTTAGTCATTTATATGTCGGTGGATAGATAAAATATGTAACAATTGTTTGATATAATGTTTAACATTGTTGCTTTACATCTTAATGATGAGAAAAGGTGAAAAGTTCCAAGGTCAAGCTTTCCCATACATTTCTCTCGCTATTGGCTTGCTTTCTGAGCACGGATAACAATAACATGGACGGAATAAATTCCACTACCTACATATTTTGACTCAACAAAGTGTTTTGCTCCGTTTGTCTTTCTCTAAGCTGCGTGGCTACGCCATAATGGCAAAAATTTACGCTGAATTCGATACAAAAGACTGCGTGTAGAAAATTCAGCTTCAGTTCTGTTTGTCACACAATAGCGAGTGGAGTATAGCTGTTAGAGATACGCGACATTGAGAAACGAGAGCTGCATACGAGTCAACTTCCAGGAACTGCGGACCATGTTACCTTTATTTTGCATACGGCAGCAACAGTTACCATCGTACGCTGCAGGATATTTTGCTGGCACAGCTACTGGAGGGCACAGCGGAGAACAAACTTAATTATGCGGGGTCAAGCAAAATATTCAATGCAACGATGGTGCGATCATCAGCGTTCTGTAGCATGAATTTCTAACTGAAGATTATGGAATCGGTTCTTTTTAGAACTACAGATGCTTGAAGATAAGAGTTATGAAAATTTTTGCAACTACTACTAGTGTAAAATTTTCATGTGTTCATGCATCGTTAGTTTTACAATAACGACCATCAAATATAAACGGTAGTGCTGCCTATGAACATTTTATCGCAGCATATAATATAAACATTTAGTCCTACGCCACCATTTCATACAACCCATAGGGCCCCAAATGAAATGGATGATATTCCAGGAAAATTATATGAGCTTCTTTGTTACACACGATAAGTATGCCAAGACTGTTGGGTTTTCCTGCTTTTGACGCAAAACTACGTCTCACGACAACTTATATAAAAGTACAAATTCAAAAACCGAAAACACATCGAGAGTATCACGAAAATTGTCCACTTCCAATGCTTGCTTCCCCTAACACGGCCGAAAGAATATTATACCTAGTTAGCCAAGAATGCACTATTTGGGCTACATAAGAGCACGCTTCTGCTCAAACCAATCATTTCACTAGTGGACGGCCACTAACACGGTCTATTGAGGTAAAAACTGCTTTCTCTCCGCTGGGAATGGGTTAAACTCTTCTATCATGTAGAAAAGATTTAATCTTTCCAGATTCTAGTTTGTTTTTTCGAGCACTTAGCAACTATTTCGAAAGGTATCGTGCCGTGTCAAATATACTATTATTGATTAAAAAAAAAAACTATGTCGAAAATCAAAATCTTTTAAGAGTGGTATTTTAAATCTATTGTGTTTTTTTTCTCTGGCGTTTATAAGTGTTTTCAATCATTCAACGCATAGGCCTCTATTACAGAAAACAAGGCAAGCAAAATGTTGTATTGGGAAACTCGAGTGAAATTTGGCTGGTGATAGCTGAGTGACAGACGTCTCGTCCAAAATCTAGCCAACTCGCCATCTGCAATACAAAAATTGGTCATACGAGTAACTCGCCGCTAACCTTGTCTCCTATTATAGGGGCCATAATTTGTGACTATATTTCTTTCGGTTTCTTTTGAATTTTAAAGGTGTTTGCTTTGCCCTTTTCTGTTTCATCACTAAATGAAACCAAGCTGTCCACGTGGTTGTGGATGGCCCCTAAACATTATTCGACTTTTCGTTGCAAAAAAAATGTCCACGTGGACAAAGGGGAGAGCAGGGGGTATGGTTCACGCTAGTCCATAAGGGGGAACGGGAGGCTGGGTGCTATAAAATAACGATTTCTGTGTTCAAGTAGAACGTGGACTGCTCCAATGCTCTTCCAGATTTTATTTCCCTGTCACTTTCTAGATTTCTTATTTTTAGCTTTGTTTCTGTCAGCTATACTTACCAAAAAGGAAACTTTATCACTACTCTACTTATTTCGCGACCGTCAATGTTTTTTCCATGGGTAATAAGGTGTCTAGTACACCCAACACAAACGGGGAACATTTTGTTACTTTGGTGCAACTTTTTATTACTTATTGTGTATTAGACCGCGCATTATACACAAAGAGTAATAACCAAAAAATAACAAAAATTATGAAGGCCACACGCCAAGAACTGCAATGCATTTGTTAGCAAAACTTCACTCATTGCTTTTGTATTGCTGCAACGATCAGGTTCATTTCTGTCCCCTTATATTCACACATAAGGAGAATCTCACCCGTCAACCTCAAATGTCTTATTAGAAACACGACTGTTTCGTTCCCCAGTATTAACTTGAAATGAAAATGTTCGGGATGTTCGGGATGGGCACGAGTTATGCATCTTCAAACAGGTCCAAATGAGTTTCTATGAAGCACAATCATTTTTTACAAATCGTGATGTGATTCCAAAACGCATTTGAAGTCTTTGAAATCTTCCTACAATTATATTTCCTACAATTATGTTCACTTAACTGCGGAAGCAATTACAATCTTTTAATGAAATAAAGCTTAAATATATGTAATAGTGTTGATATGTCACCGTTTGTGGCAGAACACACAATAAAAATTCTGATTAGATATTAGTAAATAATTAATTCATCACAAAACATCCCCCCCTATAAAAAAAAGTCTTTGAAATCATCAACGTTTACATACTGTATGGCGGGAAAAAATGCTGCTTGGCAACTCTTGTCATATTATATCTTTATTCCGTATGCGTACAACAAACAAATACACGCACGCCGGATTAATTGGAGATAGAAGGAACGGCATGAGCTGCGATGACGTTTTGTCCTGCTCTTAGTAGTGCTGTACATTAACCTGCAGCAGGGGGAGTCGTCCTCGCAGCGCATGTACAACATATGCGACGGTGTTGTTGCTTGACTGGAGATGGAAAGGGAGCATTTTTCGACAGAGAAAATTTTGCATGTGGTTGAAACGTCCATTATTAGATAGTCGTACTCCCGTAACACGTGCAAAATATGTGACAGTATTTGTTGTTACTTTATTGCATTTTAAAAAACAGATTTGTTACCGAAAGAGTCATTTCACGTTATTGCTAATTAAGTAATACGGAAAAACTTTGCGTGTACCATAACTTTATTATGGCGAAGGAATATCGAGAAAATATACTATTTCAGACTACGCAACAGAAGGCAACTTCGAATTCTGGCTGTGGGTATGAAAATTTGTGACTATACCTGGTCCTGGGAAGAAGGCTGCTGCACGATTGAACTGGAATTTTCATGGGGACTTTTTTCTGTATAGAAGACAAATTTTTTCTAGTGGCCCCCTACTGTTGCGATAAGCAACAATTTTAATGTTGTAATCAAATTGACTATAGACTGAACTACGCAACGGTTTTTATTTCAACCAGCACGTACGTTGTACGGTAAGCGGTGTCGCTAGAGTTAGCAACAAACACTTAATCTTTTGCATTGTTTTCTCATATTTCCTCCTTTATATTCTTCCGCACTCATATCTCTACCCATATCGCAACCCGTTTTGAAAGTGAGTGATGTAAACACGCCATATCACTGTTTTTCTAATCCCGTTTTACTACATGAGTCATTGATTAAGGTGAAACGGTGTGGAATCCAAAAATGGCCGAGTTCGAGCCACCGCTTCGAATCTTCAAAAGCACAAGACTATTTTATGTTTGCTGCGATGAAGCAAATATAAAATAGCGTTTTCACAGGGAATGTCATAACTGTTTCCGAGTCTTGTGCTTCTGAAAATTCGAAATGGTGGCTCGAAGCCGGCCATCTTTGGATTCAACACCGTTTCACCCTAAGGCAACTCTCTCTTCGATATTGTAGAAAATCATATTCGTTAATGATTTGGTGCCGTCTGGTTTTTTCCTAACACTATTTTTTGCCTCTCTCCTAGAAGAGTAATCGCTGACAAAAGCAAAGATATAAAAGTACTCCAAAAGGCCGAATGTCACATATCACTTAACTCAGTTCGACGAGCTGTGCATTTTCTGTATGTGTGTGTTTGTGTGTGTTTGTTTATGTGTGTGTTTGTGTGTTTATGTGTGTGTTTGGGTGTTTTCGTGTGTGTTTGTGTGTAAGTGTGTTTATGTGTGTATGTGTGTGAGAGTGAGCAACGCTCTTCAATCCTGGATTTGCTCAAAGATGGCTAAACTTATTGTCAAAAATAGTTTCAAATGAAAGGTCTAGTTTCCCTATAACACCCCATTGAGTTTTATTATAATCGGACTGTTACTTTGTCTGTAATGTATCAGAATGTAAATATCACGAAATCAATTATCTCCGAAACTGCCCAACCGATTTCAACAAAACTGGTGTCTAATGAACCAGATATTTTTGAAACTCTTAACTAATGAATTTCAAAATGATTAAACATGTGGTTCAACAGTTTTGAAAAGAAATGTGTACCAACGACTGTTCAAACTCACTCACTTTGCTCAGATATGATTGGACCGATGTTCACAAAATTAGTGTCAAAAAAGGTCTATTTTTTCTATAGCTGTTCATTGAAATTCACTTTAATCCAACTGTAACTGTAACGAATAAATCGTTATGTATCAAAATGTAAAAATCATGAAACTTCATTACTTCAGAGAATACACAATCAATTTGAACAAAGTTGGCATCAAATGAACGCTATGAAATGGAACGTGCTCTGAGATCAATATTCTTGGAACGCAAAGAGTGGAAATACCTTTACTGGATCGTATTTGGCAATTTTAGGTTTTTTTTTTTTTTCAGAAACCGAAAGTCACAATATCAAATTTCAGTTAAAATTCGAAGTGGATTCCCGGTCTCTGAGCATCATCCCGGTTCCTGTAAACCCAACGTTTGGTAATATTCATCCATTTGAAGTTATTTTCCAGAGAACGGAAGCATCTAAGTCGATTCTCTACCATCTGGTATCATCCAGAATTCCGAAAATCCAGCAGAAATTATCAATTGTTTATGAAAATCGGTTTTAACAAATAATGGAGTTCGCATGAGATAGGCTAGGTTTCATCGCTAGGGGGATTATTTCGTGTTTCTGTTTGCGCATTTGTACGGTTATACTATTCCATTGAAGCTAACTCCTCCTTTCTGAACTGATCTCGTTACTCCTGTCAGTATCGCTCTATAAAATTTACTAGGGAGGCCTTATTACATCTTTGATAAGAAGGATATTTTTATGTTCATTACTTTTCATTACATTCTCCCAGATGGTCTCGAGGTACGACGCTGGCCTAACAAGCCAGTCGTCGTAGGTTCGAGTCTCGTCTCGGGAGAGACTGTTAGTGCCAGTAGGATTGTAGCGCTAGCCCCGCAATTGTCCTGTACACTAAATAGTCGGCTGCGAAGTCTGTGTATAAATAAACAGAAGGTCAAGTTCCGAATCGGAATGGCTTTGCTTTGCTTACTATAAAAACTACTCCGCAAAACTTTTTATTTATTTTGACATAGTTGCGTTAATCATAGATTCAAGTGTGTGGCAGTACCTTAGATTATCGATGTTTATTCACGAATAGATGAATTGAATTGTTCTCAGTGTGAGCACATTTATTTTCTGATGCTATTGCTCACTGCGACGATGCATGAATTTCATTTAACATATTCAATGACAGAACAGTGGAATGAATATCAGAGGCCTCATAAATGATGATCAGAGAGGCATCGGTGATTATCAATTCAAGTAAAAGTCTGTTCAGACGCTGTACATCGCACGGTACAGTATGAATTGTCGAATATGGTAATTTCGATTTTCACTATTTTAAAATGATTTTCATCATTGACGACCAAAATATCAACACGAGTGTTAAAGTTTATTTGGTCGGTGTTCATCGGTTGTGTGGTATCATAAATAACAACATCCGCATGAGTAGTATGATTATCAATATAAAGAAGGCTGAAAATCGCTGGTTTTGAATATCATGACAGTGAATATTCTCAGTGCTGGTGTGTGGAGAGTTAATTCAGTTCTACTCTTATAAATAACCTCTGAATCGCGAAGTTTATATAAACACCGAGTAAAAATCAACAAGAGTAAAGCGAGAGTGCAGAGAAGTTAAAAAGGCGAAATACAGTACACGAAATTCCTGACTGAGCTGAAACTATGCACAATCATTTGGTTTCGATATCATAGTTTATGATATTAGTTCGTCTCATAAAATAAATTGATCACCCTTTCCGACCCTACATTACAAATAACGAACAATGAAAAATCATCAATTGAGTTCAAGACTGGCACAACTCAAAATTTTGCAGTTTGAACCGATACTAAATACTATCTAGTTTCATCCACCTGTTTCGAAATTCACAAAAAAACAGAGCTAAAAATATCATCATAGCTCAAATTAAAAATTTCTAAATAAAAGTAGAAAAAATGAGGTTTCAACTCGCACATAATAGATCCCATTAACTCCAATGACAATGAGATGTCTTATAAATTGACGGAAATAAAAAAAAAAACAATTTTTGACACTAATTTTCAAACACGTTTTTTTTTAAACTATTTATTTTGAGTCGTGTTGGTCTTGAAATCATCCGACGATATATCTGAAAAATAATGAGTTACCTACAGATGGTTCCTTGAACAATTCATAGATAAAAAAATTGAAAATCTTGCATAAAATATGTTGCTGTACAACTGTTGTAAAAATGACTTCAAACGACAAGAAATCTGTTTTTTTTTTTTTTTTTTCATTTTAAAGAGCTGTTGCATTCTCCAACAGACATTACGAAAACGGTAATCTGAAATTAGCTGCTATCGGGAAACGACCGATAACAACGGACATCCCATAATCGCATCATATTTACGTTTGTTAATAAAGTGATTACATCGGAGCTTAGCATCATTATGCACCGCACGCGCTTACGTGTTTCCTGCCGCCGAAGAGTGCAGAAGTTGACGTTCGACGATGCGGCCAGCTCTTACGAGTTCACCAAGCCACCAAGTTTGTGACCTGCAGTGAATTATTCCGTTTCACGACAGCAAATGGTATGAGCAGAACCGACCGAGGGAGAGGGTTGTTTTAGCAGAGCGACTGTACTCAACCGCCTAACCTGGGCTAGCTCAAACGACGTATTAGCTGCAACTGGTCGTTTATTTAGAAACCATAATCTTGTTGAAGGCGACCTCTTTGTAATGTACAAACCACCCTTCAGTTTGCTCTGAGCGAATAAAGTCTTTTAAATGGCTTTAAATTTACCATCCCGATGGTTTTCGGTGCCAGTGCATGTGCGAAGGTGTTTCCGAGAGTTCGTCAACAACGCATTTGCTGAAGTGTGTATGTATGTTTTTTCGATTTTTCCTTTTTATTGCTTTGAGACTCATAATATAAAGCTGATGTGTAACCATTTATTGGAAGCAGATACTGGAACACAATAGCACACGAACGGAATGGCACGGATCAAACGATATAACTGATGATTTTCCATCCTCCCATCCACCCGCCGAAATGGACATCCGCGACTGTCATCCACGTCTGTGCTGACTCGCTCTACGCCGCAGTATATCGCGACGGGGGACGCGAGATGTAATCGCTGCTGATGACATTCAAATGAATATTTGCAATCAACGGAAATGTGCTGAGCAGAATGTAGGACTGACCACTGGGTTTGCTCTATTTGCGAGCAGTAGCTATCTGTTTGATGTCACTTAACCGTTTCCAACTTAAAATTATCATCATCGTTAGAAGCGCTACTCTCTTAACGGTTAATTCGAGATCATTTTACCGGCGGCAAGAACCTGGTAAAATAGCCAAAACATGAAAAATTCCATTCCAACTCAGCCGATTGAGAGATTAGTTTCTTACAAATAGCGCTGACACGCGCCATTAATAACCTTAAATTCCTCACAAAAGAGATTTAACCTTCATTTTATCTTCGTCCGTGTACGGGAGGCATCACAGTTCTCTTGTCTCAGTGGAAAAAAAGATGTACACCGGCGAAGGGTTACCCATTCAGCAGCAACCGAAAAATAAATAAGTACTACCGCGTGCGTAAGAAAAATCACTTCTTCACTCATCAACGGCGAGCCTATTCAGGAATTTTCTTCACCGGGGATCAAAAGTAATAAGCAACCCGAGCGGCCCCGTCGGCCCGGACAATGGGATATGCGACATGATGAATAATCATTCACAATCTTAGACTGAAAAGGCCGTCGGCACTTTCGGACGTTATATTTCACTTGAAATATTAAGTGTTATTACCGGTGTTACTGGTTCCATTACTGAGACGTAAAAATAGTGAATTAGCTCTTATCACTTATTTCATTGGCGTGGGCTTGAGGGTGGTTTCTGGGGTACAAATCCCCTTTTGTCCAGAAGCATGGAAAAGCATGGTAGAGAGGCGGTTCCTGAATAAAAAAAACGCAGGCTTGATGTAGGACTACGGATGGTAGAACTTTGCGAAGCCTTGCACTCAGGATAGCAAATATGGCTGCTATAAACACCGCACGCAACCGTACATGTCACCAAGTAATTATCGCACAGCAAAAGTGCTTTCATATCATTCTCACTGCTAAGCTGACTATAAATACTACAGTAATGTCATTTGGGTACATTGCTAGGCGATGATGGAATGCCCGGAAACGTTTTATCTGTTTAATAGACGAATCCGCGCTGCAAACTTTCACTGCCATGATAGGATTTTCAGTTAAAATTGAAATTTTCGATCTCGATTCAACGAACGAGCTGAGAATCAAAGAGACTTTCTGCTCCAATCAACTGACAGTTACTGTTGGCGTGCAGCATTTCTTAAGTTTCGCGCACGCTGTGTTGCTTTAGCGATGTTTATGCGGTTCAGATAGATGCTTATATAGTTCATCGGCGACTTGAGACAGTGAAAATGCTGTTTTTTCATTTTCATTTGCAGTGTTGAAAATTTGCGGCGCTGTTGGGAATGTTTGACTTTGAAACCTTCTATAAATTTTTTCACCACCCAATAAAAAACTCAACCCAAGCTATCTGTTTCCATCCCACACTAAAAAAAATTGATTACACTAATCAACACAGTTGCACTCCGAAAGCTCTAACCAAAAAAAAATGATACTAAATAATAGCTATTTAACCATTCTTGTAGTTTTTGGTGCCCTCAACCACTAACTTTTTTTCAGAGACTTAAATAACAGTCCTCTGGCTGAGCGCTTCATCGATCCGGTTCTACTGTTATTCAACACGAAGTGACAGTCATCTTTCGAACATTCGTATAACATACGGAGCAAAATCTCTTGCACCTTGCGAAGCTGGAAAAATAACGTTACTTGAAAAAGGCGGAACCACTTACCTATGTTTTTTTTGCTAACAGAAAGCGAGCTTATGATTGGTTAGCCAATGCTTTCCAAATTGATTTAAGTTCATTTTCACACTGATACGCAATTGATGCGAATTTCTAATCATTGAGAAAAACTTCACCTATTGATTAAAGCTTTTGTGTTCAAGATCAGTTTAGTTTTTTCAACAATGTTGGTATTGAAACGTACTACGTAATTCTACACACACCATCCTGTTCTCAGCTATGAAAGAGAGCGGGTGTTTGGCTGAATGCTGCGAAACCAAACCAAAAATAATTGATTTCCAGCTCTACTTTTCATTAACTTACTATTGAAAAGATATGTCAACTACTATATTTCCCAGGAAACACAGTTTAATTAGAAAATATCGTGGAACTGAAATGAAAACACTATCAATTATGGACGAAATAAGTAGGAATCAAAATGTAGATGCTTGGAATAGGAATGTTATCTGTAATTTATCCAAAAATTATGGACCCAAGGATAAAAATAAATGTTTAGTGTCACTATTTTTTTCGTAAAAACTTTATTAATTTTTTGCTTTGACCTCATATAGGATATAAATTTACGGTAGAATATTCACAAAATTTCACAATGACGTTCAAAAAGTCAGAAAACCTATCCCAGGAAGATTTTAATTTAGCAGATAAGTAGGAGGGTAGTATCCGAATTTATATATCAAGTATGATCCTATTTACATTATTATTATTTTGTTACTACTTCTTTCCACCAATTTTTTTCTCTTTATTTAATCAATGTTGAGCATTGAAGGAAAGGGATTTGCTAAACGATTCCACATACTTCAAAAGTTGACTTTGCGATTTGTTTATGGTATGTAAACCAGTATTCCAGAGTAAAGAGGGGTGTCAAATCATCACTGAAATGTTACTTGTACTTCAAAATCCTCGCATTTCAAATTTGGTTCCATTTGCTTGATTAGTTCTAGTTTTATGTGAAATTCGTGTTAAATTTGTATGGGAGCCGTTCCTTTCAAAAGAGTAAGGGGCAGGGCTCTACGTTTGCGAAGCAAAACAATAAGACTGAATATCTCGCGCTGTCGTTTCGATTCGAACAGTTTCATTTTCACTTGATTCTTTTCGGTTACTGTCATCGAATCACTTCTTCCTCTCTTTCCCGTCTGTTGTTTATCGGATCATTTCAAATGGAACTGATGACTATTTCAATTGACGAAGAGAGTGACGTAGAGAGAGACTCTTTACATTCCTTCAGCATCTTAATTGAAATTAGCACCGCATCGCGTCGTTTGATGACAGTTTTCTAATACCGCAAGCTGTAGCTAGAACGGCAATGGCATCCAATAAATACGTAACGCAAGTTCCGATCAATATTTCCTCCCTCTTTCCTATATATGCGTGAAGTCTCCATTAGCGCATATTATCATTTTCAATTGAGAATCGTCATGTGAGAGTGATGGTGATAATCTTCGCTAACAATTGAAAAGCATTTGTATCAATTACAAGCCCTTCAGCTGTCAAAATCAAAGCAAGAGCTTTCGACGGGATTTCATGTGACTCACGAAGTGCTCTAAAATGATACAGAAGCTTTTCAATTCAAAGCGACGCACAGTGGGACGAAATCAAAAATAGTAGGACATTGGTGTTTGTGACGAAACGCATGGTTTCAGCGTTTCGATTTCTTCTAGAAAGTTTCTCAGCTTTATGAGTACTTTATTTTGACGAAAAGTTTTTTTTATTAAGGGGGTTGTACACCAAAATAAAAAAAATAACTTTGTTTATTTCTTGATGAACTTGATAACTTGCTTCCGACACATTGCAGACCTAGCTATTACGAGCAAGTTTGTAGAGAATTGGATCATTTTATCTCCGAAACTGACAAATTTATAAGGTAATAAAGTAAAACATCCCCTTAAAATGTGTTTTTGCGTGATAACGCTCTTATCTTAATTTTGCCATTGTTCAAGTGTTCTACAAACTCCAAACTAAGATTAATTGTCACATTTTTTCAGATGAAAGTGTATCGTTATCTCTTAATTTGGAGGAGTTATGTCTGTTTTTGCACTTTTATGGCACAACTTTTGAGAGGACATATCTTGTGGAAAGGCAGATGTTGGCAGCTATTTTCAGTTTCATTTTATTTGGATACCTATTCCCTCCAATTGTGTATATATTTATATCGTACTGGAATCGAAAGGGATTGATAGTCATTTTTCGGAAATTTACTTGCAACTTATTTGGATTTTTATTATTTTTTATTATCAACTCTTTTTTTTAAATCGGACAACCATTGCCCGTAAATGAGTAATCCATGGACGTTTGGTGATTTAACAGGTGCTCGAAAATTGTAGCGAAGTGTTGAAATGTGTAACTTTGAACCGTCAAAATGAAGTACTCTTAAAGCTGAGAAACTGAGACATCGAAACGCTAAAACTATGCGTTTCGTCACAAACACCAATGTCCTACTATTTTCGATTTCGTTTCACTGTGCGACGGGTCAAAGCGTCAATATAACCTGATAATTGTCAATTGAAAATGACTGTGTCAGCCTCTGGTCAGGGGTAATAAACTTACATAAAAATATGTATTGTCTCTAACCTACAAAGCAGGAAGAGGATGACGATTATGAGTGACGAATAAGCTGTGGAGCCACCAACACAGGAGGAGGTGATAAAGGCGATTAGTGAGCTGAAAAACGGCAAGGCTGCTGGGAAGGACGGTATCCCGGCCGAACTTCTAAAAGCAGGAAGCGAGCGGCTGTACTATGCGGTCCACCAGATAATACTGAGGATCTGGGCGGATGAACAAATGCCGAACGACTGGTTGGAAGGCCTCATATGCCCTATCTATAAGGAGAGTCATCGGTTGGGTTGTAGCAATTATCGAGGCATTACGTTGCTCAACTCCGCATATAAAGTGCTCTCCCGTATCCTGCTCTTCAGATTTAGACCGTTAACGGAATCATTCGTCAACGAATACCAGGCTGGTTTTCGACTGGGGCGTTCTACGACGGATCAAATCTTCACCATGCGACAGATCCTCGATAAGTTCTGGGAGTATGACCTGCAGACGCACCATCTGTTTGTGAATTTCAAGACGGCATACTACAAAGGAAACGAGCTGTGGCAGATCATGCTGGAACAAGGTTTCCCGACGAAACTAATTAAGCTGAGTCGTATGACACTGGAGGGATCAAAATCATGCGTGCGGGTAGCTGGCGATACATCAGCTACGTTCGTAACGTTGGATGGACTGAAGCAGGGGTATGAGCTCTTTAGCTTACTATTCAACATCGCCCTTGAAGGTGCAGTACGAAGAGCAAACGTGCAAAAAAATGGACGATCATCACGGTAAACGGTAATGTATCATATACTAAAAAAAACCGGTACGATCATCACAAAATCTCACATGCTTCTTGGTTTTGCGGACGACATCGATATCATCGGTAACGACCGTAGGACCGTAGAGGAGGCCTTCGTACCTTTTAAGTGGAAAGCAGCGAGATTGGGACTTGTCGTTAACTCTGCCAAAACGAAGTACATGGTAACTGGCAGGGAGCGTGGGAATTTCCGTGGTGTTAGTGCTGAGTTGGAGATAGATGGTGAACGATTTGAAGTGGTCAACGAATTCGTTTATCTTGGTACGCTTGTGACATATGACAACGATATGAGCCGAGAAGTGAAACGACGAGTTGCAGCTGCGAACAGGGCCCTTTGCGGACTACGTAACCAGCTAAGCTCCCGTAGTTTGCAAACTTGCGCAAAACTAGCGCTGTATAGGACGCTGATACTCTTGGTGGGCCTTTACCGACATGAAGCATGGACGCTGAAGGAAGCTGATGGACGAGTGCTCGGAGTTTTTGAGCGTAAAGTTCTGCGATCTGGTAAACTGGAAGATGGAGTGTGGTGCAGACGCATGAATCACGAGTTGTACCAGGTATACAAACATACTGATACAGTGAAGGTAATACAGCGGGACAGGCTTCAGTGGGTTGAACATGTAGCCAGAATGCCTGACGAGAGAGCCGCCAGAACTTTCTTCTGAAGAGAACCAGGAAGAGGCCGCCGGCTCCGTGGAAGGCCTCGCACGCGGTGGAAGAAGATGCACGATCTGCTGGTGTACGAATAGACTGGAGAACGGTTGTCCAAGACAAAGGAAGCTAGACATCTCTAATTCGTTCGGCCCTAGACCGGTGAACGGTCCATTAGCCATTAGCGTTAGCGAATAATATAAAAATTCGTGTTTTATTTGCATGAAAGCTTGAGAAACCCTTTTAAAGGAGGGAAGAGTCTCGAACTACGACATAAATATTTTTTGTTCCCTAAAACATTCCCATGACAATTTTGGTTCCATTAGCTACATTAGTTCTCAAGTTATGCAGAAATTTGTGTAACATTTTTATAGGAGCCTCCCTTCCAGAGAAGGAAAGGATATCAAACCACCATAGAAATATTTGCTGCTTCCAGAAATTTCTACGTTCTATTTTTTTCGTTTATTGCATTAGTTTTCTAGTGATGCAGAAATTTAGGTTTCGTGTGTATGCAGGAGAGGAGAGAGGGGTGTCAAATCATCATGGAAATATTTCATGCTTCAAAACCCTCCACAGGCAAAATCTGGTTCCATTCGCTTGATTAGATAATGAGTTATGCAGAATTTTGTATTTTATTTGTATGGGAACCCTCTTTCCCAGAGAAGAGAGGGGTCCCAAATCAGCATATAAACCTTTCTGGGCCCCAAAACCCGCTGCATAAAAGTTTTTACGCCGATCCACTGATCAGTTTTTGAGTAAAGTCGCAAAATAAAGGTAACATGTTCTGCAGTGCCTGGAAGATGACTCGTATGCAGCTCTCGTTTCTCAATGTCGCGTACCTCTAACAGCTATACTCCATTCGCTATTATGTGACAAACTAGACTGAAGCTGAATTTTCTACACGCAGTCTTTTGAATCGAGTTTAACGTAGATTTTTGCCATTAGGGCGTGGCCACGCAGCTTAGAGAAAGAGAAACAAAACAAAACACCTTCGATACTACTGAGTGATTTTTATAAGCACCGAAAGAAAGTTTTTGCTTCCCCGATACGAAAATTACTCTGGTTTTCAGGTTAAATAATTTTCGTTACTTATATTTGAATGATAACGGTGTTCGAGACGGCACAAAGAAACAATTAAATCGGAAAATCACTCAATTTAGCAGTGAAAATTCTTGAAATGAGGTTTATATCTTGCTGTGATAAACTATTTATAGGCAACACTACCGTTTATTTTTGGTGCGCCTTGGTCGTTATTGTAAAAATGATTATTGAGAATAGATGAACATTTCAAACTAGTAGTAGTTGTGAAAATTTTTATAGCTCTTATCTTCAAGCATTTAAAGTTCTGAAAAGAACCGATTCCATAATTTTCAGCTCGGAATGTGTGCTACAGAACGCTGATGATCGCACCACCGGTAGCGTTGAATATTTTGCTTCGCCGCGCATAATAAAATTTGCTCTCCGCTGTGCCCTCCAGTAGCTGTGCCAGCAAAATATCCTGCAGCGTACGATAGTAACTGTTGCTGCCGTATGAAATATAAACGTAACAGTGCCTGGAAGTTGACTCGTATGCAGCTCTCGTTTATCAATGTCGCGTACCTCTAACAGCTATTCTCCACTCGCTATTGTGTGACAAACTAGACTGAAGCTGAATTTTCTGCACGCAGTCTTTTGTATCGAGTTCAGCGTAGATTTTTGCCATTATGGCGTGGCCACGCAGCTTAGAGAAAGACAAACGGAGCAAAACACTTTGTTGAGTCAAAATATGAAGGTAGTGGAATTTATTCCGTCCATGTTATTGTTATCCGTGCTCGGAAAGCAAGCCAATAGCGAGAGAAATGTATGGGAAACTTGACCTTGGAACTTTTCACCTTTTTTCACCATTAAGATGTAAAGCAACAATGTTAAACATTATATCAAACAATTGTTACATATTTTATCTATCCACCGACGTATAAATGACTAAGATGCATTAAGTAGTTCGCTTGCTATAATCGTTTAAAATCTGACGCAACATTTGCCAGTTTCATTTTCAATTTCACAAAATGTAATCTAATATAGAAAACAAAGACGTAGTCCTACGTCAAAAACCTTTCACTGTCTGAGCTAACATTCAACACCACGGCGCACTGGGGTCCAAACTACTGAAAAATGGAACTTAATTCCTTACCGCCTTTACCTTCATCTTACATTATGCTGTCTTCGGAGCAATTGTTTGTATGAATGACCAATATAATCTGAAAGATTTAAAAGTTATTTAGAACTTTCTATCATGAAATTGAAAAAGAAATTTCTGAGTTAAGTGATAGAGGAATAGTTTATTCTGCAAAGTTTTTGACCATGTAAAAATATGAAACTTTGCTCAATAAACAGAATCCCAATATTCAATATGCTCCCCGTACTCTAGTATCGGTGGATTTGGACAAATGAAATCTATAACAGTTTGTATACATAGTACTTGTCCTAAGGTTTAAGGAAAAAGTATTGCTATTATGCCTCTTTTTCCCGCTTTTCGTTGGTAAAACTATCTATAAAAGCTAAAATATGCAATAACTTTGTAAGAAAAAGTCCTGTAGATGTGTGATCTTAAGCAAAAACTTTCACCCTTATACCCCCCACCAAAACTCCCATACCAAAACTCATACTTCATTGCGACAATAGCAATCCCTCTATAACGACATTACTAAATTTATAACGACATTCTCAACGGTACCTTCTGTTCTACATATACACAAATTCTTCGTATTATTGCGACATTTCCCTACAACGACAGTCCCTTGCGATGTCGCTATAAAGGGATTCGACTGTATTACATTTCATGTCAGCACCGCACATCCCACAAACCATGCAAATAGCTATCTGCAATGAAGAGAAACTAGCTTCTTGGCGCCCCAAAATCAGTTATCCAGGGAAACTTTTCTGCCACTCGCGCCTTGTAGTCCCACTTCTCTTCTCATCGTTAATTTTTCTATTCCGTTTTGTAAAGTGACTACGAACCAATCATGGGTGTTGTATTTCGCTACTACGACGCTAATAGTTCCTATTGGTAAATAGCACCCCGTTTCTTGATAGTAAACTCACGAATATTTTCACCACTATTCAAAATAGGGTAAGGAACGGCTTAAGCAGTAGCGCCGATTTTGATCAGTCGAAGAAAACTGGCCTCAACCTTCTGCATTTTGATCAATTTCGACAATTTCAATGATGGAAACGAAAACTTTGATTGTCTAGCTGTCTAACGAATATAAGAAATACCGTTAATCACAAAGAAATTTGTGAACAAACTCGTTCGAAACAAATCGACCTATATTGCCTATATTGCCACTTCGGATGCTGAAAAAAAAACGCCTGCAAAATAGATGGAAACTGCTTAAAATAGGTTCGGGGTGATTGGAATAGTGTCCCTCGATTGGTAACTTTAATTGATGATTATTAAAGTTTGCTAACTTAGTTTTACAATCTGAAAACAAGTTCTGACAGAGAAAACGATAGGGAAAAGATTGATATACTGCTGTTTGAATTTCACCCAACACATTTCGAGTAATTCGTCTGAATACACAGGCGGTTCCTAAAGCTGCTTAGAATATGTTCCCCACCCTATGTGGTCGTCCTTTTTTTCCTCCTTAAAAGGACAGTTGGTTTAAGTTTTCACAAAGCTGCCCGAAAAAAAATAACGTCAAAACAACCTCAAAAGTTACTGTAATTGTACATAGTTATACCATAATTTAACTATATTTTTCATTGTAAATACATCAATTGTACATTAAATATCATTGTCCAGAACAAAAAAAACATGGCTTTTGCCATTTTTACTATGAAAAAGGGGGGTTGTTATGTATCTTAACAGCATTTTTTGAGGAATTTTTCCCATACATTCAGAAGTCACTGACAATGTTTTTCATGGTAAAATTATTGTCGGTGGAAAACAAAACCGTTATTGAAACATTAAAATACAATTTCTATGGTTACAATAAAAAACATTGTCCATTTACTGTTCTCACCGCAAAATACATCGTAAATTTTTTCTCGGGTGGAGATATGCTTGGATGACGGTGCTTTCTACACAGACGGTAGATCCAACATCTAGCGCTGTGGAAAGTATTCCTCTGTTTTTTTCGTTCGTCATGGAAGGCTGCGAGATTTTTAAATCGCCGCCGTTTTGCTTACTGCTAGTTGATCCCGTTCCATAGTAAATCATCCTCTTACAACAGTGATCAGATGGACAATGAAGACTAAATTTCTGCATCCTAGCTTTTCGACGTGCAGTTGTGCACTCGAGCGAGTAAAACAACAACAAATCGTTTACAAAATCAAACCGTTTGTATTTTTTAGTGCTGAGGAAGACCGTTAGCGATTGAATGTTTAGTATGAATAAGACTGACACTGAGCGTTTCGCCTAATATTTGGCCTTGTTTTCAGCTTTTCTTAGTCGAAATATGCGTTTAAGAAGGCTCTTCATTTTTCAATAGTACAATGGTCAGCGTGATTTGATCACGATTTTCTGCATTTCGGTGGACGCACAGCTGATTTTCCAATCGATTATTTTAAGAATGAAGTACATCAGTTGGAAACTGGCTATGTTTTAGGCATTGAAATTGGACAATTTCGTGACGGTCCCTATGTTTTCGGTTTTTCAATTTGTGCCTCTATTTGCCGTAAGTTGTAATTCTACATCAATGAAATATAAACATAAGCTGTTAGAGGTTAACTTATTTGCCGTAAGCTTACCAAATTGCTATTATTGGTATTAAAAACAGCGTAATTATTAATTATTATTTTCTAATCTTTCGATAGAGTGTCGTATGGTATGGTATGGTATGCAATTATCAGTTTATTCGGAAAATTCAAAACGCCGCCCTTCTCCCCGCCAAACAAAAATCTCACACACGACTATACACTTAATGATAATGTTTGAAATAGTCAGAAAAAATCTCGTAGATCAAGATATGTATTTTTTGCACGAAGGTACTTTCTACCATTACAACCTCTTCATACGAATGAGCAAGATTGATGGGTAAAGCTACGGTGCATTAAAATTATATCAATTGTACCAGACAATAATGGCCGGCCTGTACAAAAAGGTGAAAAACACGTTTCACCTAGAAGGACGACCCTGTGTTGCCCGCAGGGCATATGCATGATGATTGAATGAAGTGATGATGGTAATCATGAGTTGCACTCGTCTGTCTCTGAACTTCGAAAGACGTTCTCGAGTAGGTAAATTTTATTGCAACATAACTAATCGAGTGTCGTTCGGATTAGAATCGGAGTAATTTTGAAACCAAATACGCAGTCGGAGCAATCTGTCTGAGCATTGATTCGGATAAATGAACCCAGAAGAGCTCCATTCGGAATAATAGTTTTTTGTCCCCTTCTAAGACATATCTGAAAGCTCCATACGATGTGTTGCCAGAGATGTAATGAAGCGTAGAGAGCTGTTAAAATTTATAGGCTTGAATTAAAGCAAGTGGTATCCGTTTTCCAACTGTGTCTTCTCGGAGATGAGTCTTCCGAAAGGTCCTTGTGTGGTTCGGAGTAATAATTTGCAGAATTGTACACTTCCTTCGAAAGGAACTTTCGGTATGGCTAATCCAACACTGTTGTTCTTACACTTCCTTGATGAAAGACAATTGCAAAACGATTCAATTGCTGCCAGAGAAGTACACGAAGGAGCAGAAGATACGGTCCTATCTGGGAAGAGCAATAGTTAGATTTTATTTTAAGTGATTTGGGTGTCAACAGTGTAGCGGCAAGTGGTGTAAATTTATGCCATTGTTTTTCAACTATGTACTATTTTTACTAACCTCATGAGTTTTCTAAAAGTTATTTTAAACGAATTCTCAGCAATCTGAAATAAAATGTAATCTGGAAAAGTTTTCAACTAAAAAACTACACGCCCCATTCTACGGTGCTTTCTTCTCCTAGTGCGAAACATCTTCCTTTGTGGCTTTGTGTGTGCACTCAACAGGCGGAGTGGTTTACCTTCATAGTGGTAAGGCAAACCCAGGCCAATTACACACATTCAATTGTATTGAATATTTATATAGAGGGATCTTAGATTCCAATGCCAAAAAGGTAGTCTCTATAGTCACTGCTGAAACAATACTCGTTACTTCTAAAAAAGTAGCAATGCCCTTCGTCGCAGTTCTCTAGAAGTGTCCAAGTAAAATTTATCGTCGCTTAGACAATCAAACGCCACTTTGCGCCAAATCAATCCACATCAATTGGGTAAATATCAGCGCGTTAGAAAACTCATAATGACGCCGTTTTAGAGGGTACTTAATTTGCTACTTTATCGCTTTGGTCCTATGGCTCTGTAGCGGCACCGGTCGGTGTGCCGAACGGGCAGCCACGATTCGGCTAGTTATTGTTGTAGGCGGTTCCCCTGAAACCGCTAAACGTTGGTTACGTGGTACCGAAGTATAAACCCCTGCAGCATGGGGAATATATTTCATTGTAGTGAATTACGGCCATTAAATATTTTTTCCGTTCGCCCGTCGGAAACAAACGAGTGGCAATTGGGTTTCTCACCTCGGACTGCGCTCCAAGAATGGACAAATAGGAAGAAGATCTCTGTTGCCGCGGCGGGTGAAGGTGCATAGCCTCGTAATAATACCTGACGACTTGGAAGATGACGAACAATCGACGACGCCCGCCCGCCGTCGGTGTGGTCGAGAACAAAGCATCGAGTTTGAACGATTGAGCAGAATTGTAGCACGGAGCAGTGCACCGGGCTGATTTTGCCGTCGTAAAAATGATTTAAGCTGTGATTTAAAAATATTAAAGTAGCATTAGCACTTCATCTTAATGTTTCGAGAAATCGCGCGGGGTAATTTATGCGCGATCCCGAATGGTTCGTTCGGTAATCGATTAGGGCTTCGAAGGTTACGAGTATTGTTTTGTTAAAAGTCAATCGAACTCGGGTGCTCCTCCGCCAGATAGTAACGAAAACAGTAGAAGATATTGGAAGTTACTACATTGTATTTAATTTTTCCTCACGGAAATCCTCACACATGTGGAATGAAGTGTGAATCTTCCCATCTTAAAATATTAGCTCAACAGTTCCTTTCAGCAGATGCACCACAAAACGGCGTGTGCTCTTTCAAAACAAACCTCAAACCCGAAAATACATAATTTATAGGTGCAAATCAAAGTTTGCGGTATAAGTTGGATCCTTCGTGACCACCGTCGCCACCATTAACGTCATCACGCAGAGCTGCGCTATAAAATCGGCCTCTATATATGTTTTCTGAAGTTTGCGTTCTGCAAACAGTTACAAGTAAAAAAAGAATGGCCTCAGAAATCAATTAGCTATGAAATCGACCCGGAGAGAGCGTTTGGTTTTTGGTCCGATGCGGTTAGTCCCTTTTGTGGGTAGAATTGACGGATGACGTCGGTGACTTCTGTCCTGGAACCGGAACCACAACAATCGAACCGGGGAAAGTTAACGGGTTAGTGGAACGATTTAATGAACTGTACGGTTTTTTGGAGTGGGTTTTAAGCGTAAGCAAACCTTTCGTTTGTAGGCTGTATGTTAATGGTGACTTAAGCGCAAAACGACGCCGACGGCAAAGTTTAGTATTTCCGCTGCGAGTATAAGACCTGGAACTGTTTACATTTCCAGTAAAACAAATCCACACAAACGGCTAATTATTCTATTTTATTTTACTTTCAACAGGGAAAAGCTTTACGCTGACAATAACCGTTTCTACAACACCTCCCCAAGTGACAACCTACGGAAAGGCGATTAAAGTTACCGTAGATGGACCACGGGAACCCCGCTCGAAGACCAGTGAGTATCGCTAGTTGTGTTTTTTTTTTATTGTTTATTTTTACAGGCAAACGTTATTTATTTGTCCAGCATCTGCGGGTGTTGTGTCGAATGTCCCTCTACGTACACATCTATTATTTCAACAACGTTTGACTTACAAGTTTCAATTCTTAAAGAGAATAACAATTATTGGCGCTTCTGTTTAGTCGGTTCTACCTCTACCGAAAAGTAGGTAGAAAACTATCGCATGGTGAGAAGAACAGTGTGAGGAGACCAAACGAGGCGCACGAGTTTGCGTGTTTTGCCCACATGAACTGCAGGTTCTTTCTTTACGGTACGAAAACATATGGTGTGATAGTAGAAAATTGACGAAAATCTTTTTTTTCGTACCATAAGGTTGGCTTTCATACAATCACCTTATTGTTCTTTTATGATTCGGGTATAATTATCTTGATATAAGTAATAATAAGCCGGCAAGATTCGACAATTTTAAATATCTTATAAAGTTTTGAAACGGTCTGTTGTACGACACGTGAAAAGCTTTTCAGTAGAGAAATTTTTAACAATTAAATGTACACAGTAAAAAATCTTTATATCGAATGGCATGTAACGAATGGCTTATGATAAAAAATTTCATAATATTCCACGCAACTTTCAATGATATTGCACATAGTTTCCAAACAAAATCATGGTTTTCATCACACAAGCAGTTTAAAGCACACTATTTAATAAAAAATTGACGCGTGGGTTGCATAAACTCACTCAAAAAGGTAATTCTTGAAATTTAAATACTGGATTTTTCCCAATAATTTATTTTTAGCAAAAATATTTACGAACACCGTGTGGGTATCAGTGGCCCCGCCATTTCACTACATTGCTGATCAATAGTAATGTTAATTTTTAATTACGGGTTACCGATCCAGTATGTTCTAAATTGAGTGACGAAGAGTCGCCAGAAATTTCGCGACTTTTACCAGAACTGCGGATAGTTGATTTTGTGCAGCAATTATTTCTAACCATGGATCACAAAAATGGTTCTAGGTATATAATTGATGCATTTTTGTTCACCACAACAACGCTGAAATACAAAAACAGAATGTAATTTTCCTTTCTTCAAATCTTGAGATTTTTCGTTCATACGAATCCAACATGTACACGAAAGTCACATTTTGCACGGTTTGCTCACGCGATTTTTCCACGCGTCTTTCTCATACGGGTTTTAAAATCAAGGCGTTTTTCACGCAGATTTCCTAGGAAAGTCATCTTTTGCGTGTTCAATGTGTTTCTCTACAAAATCATTTATTTATAGTGTCGATTAAAATTTCATAACCTAATTTCCAAATACTTACTGATTTCTACAAATTTTTCGATAGTATTTTACAAGTGTGGCTTTTTACTCAAATTTTGAAATTCACGCTCTATTGTTTTATACTGATTTAAGAATAACTTTGATTTTCACACCGATATTGATATATAACCGCAGTTTTTCGTGCACAGATATTCTCTGCGCTCAGGCTTTTTAAACTCAAAATGTATATTAGCTCCAACTCATTAAAATTTTTCATGCTGCCGGAGAAAAAACTATTCAAAAATCAATAATTATTGACTTCTGCACTCCTTTAGTTTCAATCAATTCCAACACTTATTTCTGATAAGAGTCACGGAAGAAATCGTGAAGTAATACTAAGACTTTATCTTTTTGATTTCTTCAGCATTATACATTGATGGTGTGTTTGTAGTAGCTTTGAGCTTAACTCACCTTTTGCATCTCCATGAAGGTCACAGGTAGGAAGTTTTTATTAGTAGAGAAAAGTACGTTAAATCAAAATTATTCCTGACCTTGAGCTATTTGCCCTTTATTTTATGTTCAGCTGGCTGATTGAAGAGGCACAATAAACTTTTTTTTGGTACCGATAGAAATGCTGTTGGGGCAATGCACCCAAGTATGTGCTCCAAATTATTCAACATCCTGATTTAGGATCGATTTCAGCCCACAGATAATAGAATGCTATTAGGGCCACGCACAGATGTATTTGATATATCCCAGTGAAATGCAAAATTTTATTCTACACAATGTGGATCCGATTTTAACCAACATACCATAGAAGAGCTGAAAATGTGTTTATTCTCGCTTATTTTCCGTCGGTCTAGTTCCACCTTTGTTGTTGTGCCAATCACCGACGCCCGGGGAGGCGACTCCACCCAGGGCCCTAACTTACGACCCGTTTATTAACGGACCGGCGCCAACGGCTTCACTTCCTCATGCGATAGAAGGCGGCATCCTAGAAATTTTTCGCCCCAGAAAATCTTCCGGTGTCGGCTACGATTGAATCTAGACCAGTTGGGTTGGTTGACGCCGCCCCACAACCATCGACACATATGTCAGCGTTGGGATTCGAACCCAGGCGTCGAGCGTGGTTGGTGGAGACGTTACCAACCACGCTAGGCCCCCGCCTTAAATGTGTGTGGTTTATTTAAAAGAAATACCAAAGTTATTACATTTTTATCCGTGGAATCGAGTAAACCACAAACAGAAAAAAGCCTTTTTCATAAAAGAACAGTCAACAGGTTATTTTTATATTCCACAAGTTTTTCAGCATGGAGTGCATTACTGCAGCACGGAAAGCCACCCTAATTTTTATTTTCTAAAAAGAAACGCCTTTCCAAACACAAAATATTTTGCAAATACACTACAAACCTAACAACAGCTGTTTTTGCACAAAAAATTAAATACCGCTAAATCGACGATATGGACCACTGTGCAGTGTTTCACTCCGTGGTTGATCTGAATCAGTAAATCAACTGATTGGGGCTGGTAGTGACCGACGATTTCCATTGCACAAGTTTTAGTAACTCGATACTTTGAAGGGTCAATAACGACGCCGGCCAAGTCCTTGCAATCAGTTGGGAAGATGAAAGGGATGTCTGCATCTCCACAAAGGTCACAGAAAGGATGTTTTTGTTAGTAGGAAAGAGCTTTTACTATTTTTTCTCAATGAAATTTATAAGTTTATTTTTGGTAGCAATTTATTTGCCGAGATTTTGTTGCTTATTGAATTTTTTTTTTGAGTTTTTTTTTTCAATTATGAAGCTGTTATGAAAATCATTCATGAAAAATTCTTGTTATTTTGATATTTTTTATGGTGATTGAAGTCATTGTAATATCAGCCTAAACATGGCGAAAACAGTACTCCGTTTTGAAGTATGCGTGTATCCAAGAACGGTATCCCTCTGCGTCGAAAACGGACATCGTGCGGCACTTTATAAACGCCAGGATACACCCGTGTCGGCATCTACACACAATGAAAATATTACCAAAAGAGCACGTAAAAACAACGTAAATTTACGTAAACTTAAATGTTTTCGCAGGTTTAGGTAAATAATACGCATAAAAATTGGTGAAAACAACGCAACAGCTCAATAACATGCGAATACCTAAGTTTGGGTAAAAATTTGTATGGAGTTTTAGATATTTCCGCGCAAAACGGACTAATTTGCGTCAATAATACGCATATTTGAGTAGTTTTTTTTCTGTGTACAACATTTTGGCACTATTGGACAACAATCAAAGAAAACCCGGTTCTGGGCGGCTGACGACTCCGAGCGACAAGAAGCTCCAAAGGATGTTGAAGAGGAATACCGAGGTAAATATGGCTACATCGCTGCCTGCGTTTCGCTGGGAGGTTGCTGCAATCGACCAAACAGTGGAGAACATGGACATATAAGTCAGGAAGCGGCAGTCTCGTTCACTGGTCTCGGAGCTGCTGGCAATGACGCAGCAGCAGTGGCTGAATAAGATATTCAAGTCGATTTTCCTGGCAAATCGTGACGTGGCGGTGGTGATGGACGACGAGACCTGTTTCACCCTGGATGGCAACGACTGGCAGGGCACTTCGTGTTTTACTTTCCCCACGTAGGAAGTATATGTCATACACCAAGTTCCCAAGAAGGTGCTGCTGTGGCTGATAATCAGCGAGAAGGGGATGTTGTAGCCGCTCTTCTCTCCCGTTGTTGGAGCCGCTCCGGACTGGCCTTGAACGGGAGAATTTATAGTACGAAGTTGTGTCGTTCATCAAGAACAGGGATGTTACTGATGTGATTTTTCCGATATATTACAGATGCAAATGTAGATGCGGATATCCGTAGCATCCCTTGTGTTTTATATTGCTTATTTCACATGACCTCCCCAGTGCAAAAGTTGAAAATCTCTGTACACTAGAGTACCAATAAAAATCGATTTTTCGAATATCGTTTAGCGGTAGGGCTCAAAAAAAGTCCCCATGCAAAATTTCAGCTCGATCGGACATCGTGATCACGTGCCTCAAAGCTGTTAAAGTTTTACTAAAAATATCAATGAAAAAAAGCACAGGTAGTGATACATCAATTTGTCGATATCGAGTTTTTTTTTATGCCATATGTCTTAGAAATGCATGAAACGTCGACATTTGATGTTAACTCAAAATTATTTTTTCTAAAAGAAAAATGTTTTTTCGAGTTCTCGAAAAAAACCATATCTCGACGTTTTATGCATTTTTAAGGCATTTGTCATTTGAAAAAAATTTCGGTTTCGACAATTTCGTGTACGTTGGATTCTGTTTTTTACGCGATTGATACGTGCGCGCAAAAAAGAATCGCGTAAAAAAAATCGCGTGATTTCGAACAAATCGCGTAAAAAAGATCGCGTCGTTACAAAACCTTTCGCTATGTGGTAAGTGTGTGTGTGTTTGTGTGTATGTATGTCTATGTATGTGTATGTGTGTGTATGTTCGTGTGTGTGTGTGTGTGTGTGTTACATCATGGCTCATAAACAATATATCCCATGTCACACACCGCGTAATTTCAAGAAAATCGCGTAAAAAAATCGTGTAATTTCGAGAAAATCGCTTAAAATAAAATCACGTAAAAAAAGTCACGTAAAAACAGAATTCAGTGTATCCCTACCTGTGCTTTTTTCCATCGATATTTTTGGTGAAACTTTGACCGATTTGAGGCACGTGTTCCCGATGTCCGATCGAGCTGAAATTTGGCATGGGGACTTTTTTCTAGAAGACGAAACTTTTAAACCTACCCCTAAACGGTATTCGATTTTTATTGATACTCTAGTGTACAGTGTCCGGGCCCGTGACTTTTCCACCGTATTTTGCCTTTTTTATTTTTTTTTTATATTTATATATCTTTTTTTCTTCAGTGAAGGAAAACCCGTTAGAGTGAAGCTCCTTTCAAGCCTCTTCTCCAACAGGCACAAAACCTCCAATTTTTTCAATTGTGTTTACAATAACTGCACTTCCAGTGAGCATAATTGCTCTTTTAAGTAAGTGCGGTGAACTTTCATAAATTCATAAGATGCATGTTATATATTGATGTTGTCGATATATCGTTGTTGCCGTAGAACATTGGCATAACTGGGTAGTATGGATACGCAAACATGTAGTTAAGACAGCAGGAAAACGAAGCAGCGAACGACCCGGTCATCTTGAACCTTGGAACTAGTGACGTACATGACTCGATAGGCAAGCTGAGGAGATCACTTGAACATCGAGCTCAAGATAAACTGATGATGGTAATACTGTTGCCGGGGATGACGGGAATGCTGAAACCGTTGAATTATTTGATTAGGGGCGTAGTATCTCTGGCTTCGGCCAGACATATACTTGTATTCGTTACCTTACAGTATAGTTGACCTTGCTACCAGAGTAGCCCGAGTGGAAGAAATATAGGTTGTTATTACGGGAGTCACTCCACCGTGAAATCAGAGTGAAGTGAACAAAATTCTATTACGGGACTCACGTAAGTGAGAAAAACGTCGCAAAGTGACATCTGCCGCGGAATCTGGGTTATTATGAGTGTCATATCAGTGATGTGAGAACGGAAAAAGCGACGTTTCGCGTGGAATTATTTCACGACCATTTTGAACGGTGAAATGATTCCACGAAGATGCCATAGGTCTTAAAGTTGATTGATTTGTGATCCAATGGTAAATATTGAATTTATTCTTCAGTAACGAAACGAATTTGATCCGTACCTTAAAGCGGTCAAATTTTCATTTTTATGCCCGATGAAAAAACGCGATACCGAAAAAAACATTTTTTTTATGCCGAATGTCTTAGAAATGCAGAACACATCAAGATCTAGTGTTATCTAACGGAAAAAACGACATTCTGGGAATTAGAGATTTTTGAGCTGGAACACAATCTCATTTCACTTGTTCTTTCGTTTTTAATTGAGGCAGGCAAAGCATTCTATTGTGACTAGGCAAAGTATGAACAGGAGTGTTTTATCATCTCTGTATTTGGTCTCCTGAGCACCAAATTTGTTCGATTCCTTGTATCATAACTGTGAGTAGAAATGGCGAGTCGCTGGTTGTGGTGTGCGTTTATATTGTACAACATATTGTGCATTTGTGTCACGCATTGCAACTTCCGCAAGGCCATTACCGGCAATATAGGTCCATCAGCTTCCGCAAATTTAGCGTAGGTTATAATGGAGGTTTCTTAAATATTGCTTTCAGACAGCGATTCTGTATCCGTTGAAGGGATTTCAGGTTTGTTTTATTCGCCGCTCCCCAAATTCAAAATAAATTTTGCAACTTCGACTGGCCAAGTGCGTGGTAAAGTGTTAGAAGTTGCTTACGTGGGAGGAATTTAGAGATCTTCCTTAGAAGGCCACAAACTAAACTTAGACTGGAGGACACTGCTGCAATATGATGTTTCCATGTCAATGAGGAGTCAAGTATAAGTCCAAGATATTTAAAAGTGCTTTCTTGAAGGATCTCAGTTGAGTTTACTAGAAGAGGGGCGTTAGTGGCAGATACAGAGCGGGACGTGTGAAATATCATATATCTTGTCTTGCTTAGGTTGAGTGACAGGAGGTTCTCGGCAAAGTACTTTTGCAGCAATCCCATATCCTCCGACATTTGATTTTTTATGACATCCGGACTGGACCCAGGATACGACAGGGAGGTATCGTCAGCAAACAAGCGTGGTTTACCGTGTAATCTGAGTTTTGCTATATCATTTACGTAGATTAGAAACAGCAACGGGCCTAACTTGCTTCCATGTGGAACGCCAAAAGTCAAATCACACGGGGTACATTTGGCTCCATTGGTTTTGACGTACTGCGTTCGGCCACTAAGATAATTACCAATTAATCGATTGTCAACACCTCTAATTCCGTAGTACTCTAAAGTACGATTTGGTGATCAATTTTCCTGAGTCTAGTTCTCCTGTGATATCGTCAACGAGGTCCAAAGCGGCAGTTAAAGCACTCGAACCAGCACGAAATCCATATTGATAATTGTATAATAAACGGTTCCTTTGTAGAAAGTCGACAATCCTTTTAGCCAACAACTGTTCCAAAATCTTGTTCATTGCGGATATCACAGAAATTGAGCGATAATGACTAATTTCCGTTTTGCTGCCGGACTTGTGGATAGGTACAACATGAGCTATTTTGAAGAAGTCAGGATAACGTCCTGATTCAATGCATTCGTTAAAGACATCTTTCAGCAAAGCTGAAAAGAAGACATTGTGAGTTTTGAGAAATGAGGCTGGAATGCCATCTGGTCCACAACTTTTAAAACTATCCAGTCCAATAATTCTGAAAACGAGTTCTTGTTCTGTTGCTGGCGTCAGGAAAATTGAATTCATTTGATAGTTCAGGGTTCCGAAACAATTAACATCACCGTTACTGCGTATTGCTGAGGCAAGCTGGGGTCCTACGGTGCTAAAGTAGTCGTTAAATGCATTTGAAACTATGTGCCCATGTGAATCCTACAAAACTCGAACTGAATGGCCATGTGATGTTACATAACGATTCAGTTCGAGTTTTGTAGGATTCGCCTTTGATTTCTTCCGACCTAACAACTCGTTCATTTTTCCATTTATTTTTTTGATCTCCAGTTCGAAAGATCGAGCCATAGTAAAACCTTTATGCTCTCTCCTTTTCTAATTGAACTTTTCTAGATACATAGGCTAGAAGTTCCTTCGAATGATTATCGGTGGGCCGTTTTTTATGTCGTGCAAACACTTTTTCTTTCATATGAATGAGTTTCCAGAGGTCAAATGACATCCATGGGCAAAAACCCTTTACCCAGCTCGGACCGTGACTTTCTTAGTAAATTGCTGTTTTATTCGACTGTATAAATCCAGCACATCTCGCAAGCGGTTAACTGGTAATGCATCTGAGAGATCATGAATGGCGACTTCGAAAGCTTCGTTTACTCTTGAAAAGTTGATGATGAGTTTTTCTAGTGTCCTTATTTCCACTGTGTGACAAAGTGAAAAACTAGAAAAAATAAAACAGTGGTCGCTGATATCGGACTCAACGGTTTCATTTGGTATATTCCTTCTTAGCGCTTCAGAACAAACCACATGATCTAGTGTATTACCCCTACTTGGACGAGTAGAAAATGTTTTTGTTACGAAAAAATTATAACTATTGAGAAGATTGTTGAAGTTACTTCATTTACTGGAATATTGACATCGCCTATAATTGCTCAGTAGTCTCCTGGTCTAGTTGATTCTATCATCGCATCTAGCTTGGTTAAATAAGTCGAATATGCGAAGGATGGTGGTCTGTATACGGCGTGCAATTCCATTCGCGATGTAAACAGCTAATCCACCTCCTTGAGCAGAAGGACGACAAGAAAAAATGCTCTTATATCGTTGAATTTCGTAGAGTGACCTATTGTTGTCTTTAACCCGAGTCTGTCCTATCACAAGAACATCTGTATGACCAGTGTATAATGCCAACGTCACGATTTAGAGCCTTCTTCACTTCGTACGTATGCAGTCCCTCCCGGTCCTTGGCTCTATGAACGAAAGACTAGGACAGATTCACTTTTTTGGCACATCCCTGACCGAAGCATTAGGATTCCGCGTAAACACCTTTGCAGCAAGCTTCTGATTCTGATCACTAATAGAACATCCATTTTGACCGCATTTCCCTTCCGTCCGATGCCCAAAGTTTCGTGGTAACATTTAATCACACGGCTCACCGTTGACTGCACGATTCCTAGTTGTTTTCCGGTGTTCCGAATCGTCGTTGACGATTTTCAAGGTGCTTGCGCAAAATCAATTCGTGACGTTACTTTTCGGGTAATAGCTTACTTACTTTACTTTTACGGCGACCGACCGATTATCGATCCAATGCCGAATCCAGAATACGTCGCCATGTCACTCGGTCTTAGGCTGCTATCCTCCAATCTCCCCTAACACCTATTTCGCGGGCATCCGCGTCGACAGCAAGCATCCAACGAGTGCGAGGCCTGCCTCGAAGCCGACGGCCTCTATCGAGATTTCTGCTAAATGTAGTCTTCGCTGGTCGTTCTTCCGGTATTCTAGTTACATGTATTTCGTTTTGGCAGAGATAATGATGAGCCCTACTCTCTCAGCTTCCCTCCTGAGAGATCCGAAGGCCTCTTCCACAGCTCTACGGTTGATACCAATGATGTCAATATCGTCCGCAAAACCTAGGAGCATGTGAGACTTCGTAATGATGGTGCCGCTTTTTTGCACGCCGGCTCTCCGTATAGCACCCTCCAATGCGATGTTGAACAATAAGTTTGACAGCCCGTCTCCCTGCTTCAAACCATCTAACGTCACGAAGAAGTCCGATATCTCACCGGCTATCCTAACGCATGTTGTAGAGCCTTCAAGGGTGGCACGTATCAGCCTAATTAGTTTAGTTGGAAAACCATGTTCGACCATAATTCGCCATAACTCATTTCTCTTTACTGTATCGTACGCCGCCTTAAAGTCACTGAACAGATGGTGCGTCTGCAGGTTAAATTCTCGAAATTTATCGAGTATCTGACGCAGGGTAAACATTTGGTCCGTAGTGGAGCGTCCCCCTCGAAAACCACATTGGTAATCGCCAACAACGGCCTCAGATATAGAATTTTGTAAACGGTGTTGAGAAGGGTTATGCCCCGATAATAAATACAGTCCAGGCGGTGGCCTTTCTTGTAGATTGGATATATGAGACCCTCCAACCAGTCCGAAGGCATTTCTTCATCGGACCTATTCGCCTATTCAGCTATTCGCTCCCGACTTTAAAAAGTTCAGGTGGAATGCCGTCCTTACCAGCTGCATTGCAGTTTCTCAGCTGTTTCACTGCTTTCTTAACCTCGTCCATGGGTTGTGGGTCTCCATCTTTGCCATCATCCTCCATCACCATACTGCTCCTTCCGACTACGGGTAATGCAATTGTTTACAATTTTCGGAAAACTGACAGCGCTTCTTACCAAATTTTCAAGACAAAACACCCAATGGGTATTTTTCTACAGCATTTTTCCCGTGAAGCAATTTTATATGGGACACGATTTGAAAGCAATATATATTTTGATAATCTTCTCTTTTTTTTTTTAATTTTTTGCCATCGTATTGCATGTGACTATGCGAGTTGCCCAAGTTTAAAACTAGCGAAATCATTGAAAAAATTAAATTAAATTAAATTTCTTTTTTAAATTAACTAACGAACCGATGGTTTCGTTATCTTTCCATAAACACATTTCCCCAGTACCGCATCATGATGAGCTGATAAACCGATTCACATCTCAACCGGCTCAACTGTAGTTAGCACATTGACCGTGAGAACGTTTGTTTTCTTTGTTTTGTTTCCACTGCTGAGAAGGGTCGGCGGTTGACAAAAATAAACACTGCCGGCGCTCTACGGTAACAGCACCGACAGTGTCGTTCTGTTTGAAGATAAGAATACACGACACGAAATATATGTAGTAAACGAACGTTCCGTGCGGTCTACCGAAGTTCGCATGCATCCGGATATCACACTTTCGTGTGACCGAGCAAATCAGCTGACTGACCAAACCCATTCCAGCGGTTGTTGTTAATGAGGCTGTTGCTCACTCTCCTCGTGTAGCTCAGATAAACATCTTTGCGGCAGTTCCCCTCTTTTTCTCTCTGAGACTTCCTACGGGAAGAATTATTGCGTTATCGTTTTCCAGTCGCCGCCGGTACTGTTTTGATGGGAATAAGTCTGCCACTGATAGTACGATTTTGGACGATGGTGAACGAGTTATCTTTTGTTTCTTTTTTTTTTTTTAAATAGACAATGTGAAATAAAATTAAAATAATACATTTCCAGAATAGCCCTATTTTATAAATGTATTGGTGATGCGTTAATTTTGTAATAAAGTATGAAACTGTTATTCAAGCATCAAAGTCCTTGGCTTTCAATAGTAGATTTCTGCCCTATGCATAGGGCTGTCGGTTTTATCATCGTCTACCCATCGAGTGCGTCTTGAACTGTCCTACAGATCAGACATTTTTTCGGTTGCTTGTGGACTGGTCTTTGACTGCCTATAGCTTCAAAGTTTGTGTTTTGTCAGTGTGTCTTTTAAAGACTACCTGAAAGTTATTTCCCATCAGTCTTTCTCAAGACTACCTACTTTTGAATTTAACATTTGTTTTAACTTTTTTCGTATCACTTGAAATGGCTGGACGGAAAAAGAAACCTCGCATCGCTGCGGGGAGGAAAAGAGAGGCATCTCTTTCTGACACATCGAGTGTCTGTAGTGACAATCCTTTTGATATTTTGCCTGAGCAAGAAGCTGGTGAAATGGAAGTTACCAATAATGAGACTATACAAAATATAAAATCTTTAAAAAAGGAGAAAGTTCCACCTATTGTGGTAACTATTTCTTCTGAATTTAATATATTCAAAAAGGAACTTTCAACGTTTGTTTCTGACGTTAAAGTTACCTATCAAATTGGCCGTAGAGGTGAATGCCGCTTATTAGCCGACTCAGTAAAGGGTCGTGATCGTCTTGTTCAGTATTTAACTGACAAGATGTACAAATTTTTTACATATGACACCAAGAACGCCAAGCCGTTCAAGGTTGTCTTGAAAGGTCTCACCAACGATCAAACCGTTGATGAGATCAAACTTACTTTAACAGAATTACTTGGCATAGCCCCTACCCAAGTAATTCTAATGAAACAAAAATCACGAGGCGAAAACAGTCAGAGAACTGGAATTTCCCTTGTTAATTATTTAATTCATTTTAACCGCAATGAGGTTAACAACTTAAAATTTTTTGAAAAAGCACATGCTTTGTATAATGTGCGTGTAAAGTGGGAAACTTATAGGAAGTATGGCGGAGGTGAAAAGCATATCACCCAATGCCGTACTTGCCAACGTTATGGCCATGGTTCCAAATTCTGTAACATGGACCAAAAATGTCTTAATTGTGGAGACTCTTCTCACAAAAAGGACACATGTCCTGTGAAAGAGAGTAAAAATTTTCGCTGTGCGAATTGTAACGGCAACCATATGTCAAATTTTTATCAATGCCCAGTCCGTTTAGCAATTGTTTAGGCAAGGCAAGGTAAACAAAATTCAATTTCTCAATTAAAACCAACTTCAAAACAAAATTCTCCAAGCGTACCAGTGACGCATAGTTTACCTACTCCTTTGCATACCCGTTTAACTTATGCACAGGTTACAGGTAGTTCGAACATTATACCGCCTAGTGTTGGTAGTTCGAAAATGACCGTTAATATGGGTAAGCAAAACACGCTAGAAAATAATTGTACACCTATCACTCCAGCTAATATTGCTACCGAAAATATTTTTTCTAATGTCAACTGCCTGGGGCCTATTACGGCAGGTAAACTTTCTTTTTTGCAACAGGCAATGTTCGATCTTATGAACGCCATGTTGCAGGCAAAATCAATGTTTGAAGCCATTCAAATAGGCACAAATTTTACTATTAAAATTGTTTCTAATTTAAAATTTAGCAATGATTTTAAATAAAACAATTAAAATATTAAATTGGAATGCTCGCTCATTGAAGGCCAATGAGAATGAGCTTTTTAATTTTTTAACAGTAAATAATGTGCATATTGCAATTATTACTGAAACATTTTTGAAACCTAACATAAAATTAAAATATGATCCCAATTACGTGGTTCATAGATATGATAGGATTCAGGGTTCCGGCGGTGGAGTTGCAATTGTTATTCATCGCCGAATCAAACATCGTGCTCTTCCCCATCTTGAGACGAAAGTTATTGAAACTTTGGGAATTGAAGTTCAAACTGAACTTGGGATTTTATTTATTGCCGCAGCATATTTACCATTTCAATGCACACGCGAGCTCAAAAATTATTTTAAAGGTGATTTACAAAAACTCACCAGATCTCGTTCGAAATTTTTCATAATCGGCGATTTTAACGCTAAACATCGTTCATGGAATAATTCTCAAAGTAATTCCAATGGCAAAATTTTATTCAATGATTGTTCTTCAGGATACTATTCTATTTTGTCTCCGAATAGTCCTACATGCTTTTCTTCTGTAAGAAACCCTTCAACAATTGATTTGGTGCTGACAGATCAAAGTCATGTATGTAGTGATTTGATCACACATGCTGACTTTGATTCTGACCATCTTCCAATAACTTTTTATTTATCACATGAATCAGTTTTAAACCCTATGAGCTCTGTTTTTAATTATAACAAAGCTAATTGGGAAAGATACAAAAATTATATTGAGAGAAATTTCAATAATGAGCTTGATTTGCAAAACGAAGTGAATATTGATTCCGCTTTGGAAGCATTAAAATGTGCAATTGTTGATGCCAGGAATTATTCTGTTCCAAAGGCTCAAGTGAAATTTGATTCACCAATAATTGACGAAAATCTTCAACTTCTAATTCGTTTGGAAAATGTCCGCAGACGTCAATATCAACGTTCTCGTGACCCTGTTTTTTAAACTATTTATAAAGATTTACAGAAAGAGATCAAACATAGATTTACTCTTCTGAGAAATCAAAATTTTGAGACTAAAGTTGAAAAATTGAAACCATATTCAAAACCTTTATGGAAGCTGTCGAAGATTCTTAAGAAACCTTCAAAGCCTATTCCAGTTTTAAAAGATGGTGAACGTTTTCTTGTATCCAATGAACAAAAGGCTCAAAGACTTGCTCAGCAGTTTGAGAGTGTTCATAACTCAAATTTGAATTTTGTGAGTCCAATTGAAAATGAAGTCACACGTCAATTTGATTTAATTTCTTCCCAGAATTTTTACCTGCAGAAATAATTGAAACTAACTTGAATGAGATTAAATCAATTATTAAAAATTTCAAAAATATGAAAGCACCTGGTGACGATGGAATCTTTAATATACTAATCAAACATCTCCCTGAGAGCACAATGGATTTTTTAGTGAAAATTTTCAATTGCTGCTTCAAAATTGCATATTTTCCCAAATTATGGAAAAATGCAAAAATTACTCCCATTTTAAAACCGGATAAGAACCCAGCTGAAGTTTCAAGTTATCGACCAATCAGTTTGCTTTCTTCAATAAGTAAACTGTTTGAGAGAATTATTCTTAACAGAATGATGTCACACATCAACGAAAATTCAATTTTTGCAAATGAACAGTTTGGATTTCGCCATGGGCATTCCACAACTCATCAATTGCTCAGAGTTACTAATATGATACGAGCTAACAAATCTGAAGGTTATTCCACTGGAGCTGCTCTTTTAGACATAGAAAAAGCATTCGACAGTGTTTGGCATAAAGGTTTGATTGCGAAATTGCAAACTTTTAATTTTCCAATTTTCCTAATCAAAATTTTAAAAAATTATCTTACTGATCGAACTCTGCAGGTTGTCTATCAGAATTCAAAATCTGATAGATTTCCTGTCAGAGCAGGTGTGCCTCAAGGTTCAGTCTTGGGTCCAGTCCTGTACAACATATTCACTTCAGATCTTCCTGATTTGCCTCCAGGATGCACAAAGTCATTGTTCTGCGATGACACAAGCATTTCCGTAAAAGGAAAAAGTCTTCGTGTCATATGCAGTCGATTGCAGAAAAGTTTAGATATTTTTTCTTCCTACTTGCAAAAGTGGAAAATCTCTCCCAATGCTTCTAAAACTCAAATGATAATTTTTCCGCATAAGCCTAGGGCTTCTTTCCTCAAGCCAAACAATAATCACGTTGTCAAGATGAATGGGGTTATTTTAAGTTGGTCCGACAAGGTTAAGTACTTGGGACTAATTTATGATAAAAAACTTATTTTCAAAGAGCACATTGAGAGTATACAAGCCAAGTGCATCAAACATACGAGATGTTTATATCCTCTCATTAACAGGAATTCTAAACTTTGTTTAAAGAACAAACTTTTGATTTACAAACAAATTTTTAGACCAGCAATGCTTTATGCTGTACCGATCTGGTCAAGTTGCTGTTCAACAAGGAAGAAAACGCTCCAAAGGATTCAGAATAAAATTCTGAAAATGATTTTGAAGCGTCCTCCTTGGTTTGGTACACTCGAATTACATAGACTTACTGGTGTTGAACCATTAGAAGCTATGTCAAATAAAATTATTAACAATTTTCGACAAAAATCGTTGCAATCCTCAATTGCTACGATAAGCTCTCTTTATAGCCAATAAGTTAGCAATTAAGTTAGTTGTAAGTTTACTTCCCCTTTTCTGACAAGTAGGTTTAAATCCCTACGAATGATAAGTCCTAATTGCGAAAGCAAACAAATCCTAACAATTAAAATTACAAATTTCTAACAGTGTTGAGAAGTCACCATTTGTGATTGGACACACATACTCATTATTTACTAATATTTATCATAAATACTTAAGCTACTAACAAATCCCTTAAATAAAAAAAAAAATTAAGAAAATTGCAGAAATGAAAAAAAAAAAATCATAAATACTTAAGCTACTAACAAATCCCCCCTTAAATTAAAAAAAAATCGTCTACCCATTTTCCACTAATCGCAGGAAAAAAACAACGATACCCAGTGGGCCGCTGTCAGATTTTCGTAATTAGTCCCTGGTGCGGTGCTGAGATATGTATATGACAAGCCCCGGGGCGTTCGTGCGATGTAGATTTACCCCGCTTCGGTTGAGACAATAATGTGGAGTGAAGAATTTGCATGTGAAGGCTGATAAGAGGTCACGCATACACACACACCCCCACACTGTCTCTCTCGCTCGATTGTTTTCCCGCCGGATAGCGGGTGGCCGCTTTTTTCCCTTATCTCAATCCTTAGCTTACAGTTAATTGAATGTCAGGATTTGACACTTTGAACGGGAGATTAATTAAGATACTTGTCGATGTCACACTTTCTTGGTACTTTCTCTTGACGGTTCGCTTTGTGCCGCTGAAGCGGTGCAGCTGTTCAAACAACAAAGTAATTACTTCAGAACCATGGTCCTAAAATATCGTTTTTTTTTTCTCTCTATACTCATATTGGTTGCAGCCATGTAGAGTTCGTTGTTTGACGGCCTACACATGGTACGAATGTTGTACAGCGTTTGTTGTTTTGTGTGTGCCTTTCAAACATCGCAACCGCAACGTCAAATTTATTTTCGATTACACAAAAAGGAACGAAATGGCGTGGAAAAAGTTTCAAGAAGCTTTTCTTCTCGAACAGCGAACGTCTTACGGTCCTGGCCGGGAGAAATGGAAGCAGGGAAAAAATAGAGTTGCTCGTAACCGCAACAACATCATCGCAACATATGCTGGAGTGTCGTTTGCTGTTTGATGTATAATGCAATGGGGCCCTTTTCAGCCGCTCTAAGAGCGGAACTATAGAGAGATAGGTTAAGTACACAGAAATTGAATTAAACTAGTCAATAGATGGGCTTACACTTTTTTCTGTTGAAGGAATCTGAAAGTGTGATGTACATGAGAAGAGCAGTTCTGCTAGATAACTTTCAAAATCAAATTATTCGAAGCAGGTACAAGGTTTACTTAGGTAGTAGTAGGATACAATTGTTTCATTACATGACTAGTGGTACGTATAAGTCTGCTGCTCCGACTTTTTGATCGAAATAATATTCCCAGAAAATAGTTTTCATCCGCTTATTTTAGGTTGTAGAAGTCTTGATAAAAAAAATAAAAACATCTTGGCTAATATTGTGCTACAAATAATCATTTCTGTAAGGTTTTTATGATAGTCTAGTGTACTTTCGTCTATAGTAATTTAGTTCAGCACATTTTCACGAAGGACCATTAATAAATAAATGAAGTACATAACATGATACAGTAGGTAAGGTAATTTAAATTGTCCTAAAAACAAGGTTTTTTTCTGTTGTTCTACTTTTTTAACAAATTTTATTTTATCTTCACTGACACACCGCTCTTATTTTGATACAAGGTAATTCTTTATCGAAGTATATTATTTACGTATTGATGTAAAAGGTCCCTTCTCATCCATGATGTAGCATACCATCGGGTGTTATAATTACTCACCCAACACACACATAATTACCACCGAAAATCAATTATACATTATACAAAAAAAGGACGGAACGAAAAAAAACTGTTCAAATTTTCTGTTCCTTCGCCCTTTTTCCTTTTTGTACCAGTATGCAGGTACCGATACGGTCTCCCGTGATGAAGCGGGCGTTCTGTTTTGACAGAATGATTAGGTTATTAGTAGCACTTATCTCACACCTTCTTATGCGAGCAGTCCTTCAACGTTGATCGCCAGTCACGCCGCAGGCAGTGAAAAATCGCACCCCGTCAGAATGGTCGCCAAAATGCATTCATTCATGACCCACAAATTTCAAACCAACCGACGCATGTTTCGTTACGAGTCATACAATGCATGTATGTAGGTAGAGGAGGATACACATTAACCTCCGTTGTAAAGAACAGCCGTGAGCGCGAACTCACTATCCGGGTTCAGCCGATTCCTGCGCGTGTACCTGCAGCACGAAACGGAACGGAAATGCAATTTTTTCCGGTCCTTTAATGCCGAACCCGGTGCCGCTTGGTGTAGCGCCGAGAACAGGACACAGGAAGCTGTCGTAGTTCCCGGGTGTGGTTTACCCACGTGTGCAGGCCGACCATCCGCGAATCAGCGTCACTGCGGTCGGTGGTGGCGATGTTTTGGCTGCAGCCACTCCGCTGTTTTTGGCGAGAAGCCACATTTGTTAACTGATATTTCGACGGGGGACATTACAATGGTGTATATACCGACTTATTCTTAATACAAAGATAAAAACAATATTTTGATTAAGTGCTTTCAAACAGTAGTCTTTGTTTAGATTTTATTCAGCTAAGATAGGAAGGGGACCATTATACAAAACAATCAAAAGCCCCCCGAGAGTTCGTATTCCAACCTGCAGCAAATCACATCGGGAAACGACTCTCCCGCTGGAAGTGAAACATCACAGAGCCATCAGCGTATGGCCACACTTCCTAACGCAATGCCAAAAGGCCAAGGGGTGATTTCGGTTAAATATGCAACCATTTAATTTACACTCCCGGATCTAGAAGAAGAGATCCTACGTCGAGCGCCACTACCAGAGTTGATATCGTCCCTAGTGGGCCACCCGATGGCCAAAAAGCTTTTCTGGTCCTGATGGGACATAAATGTAGTTTTAGAAAGGATAAAAATTTGAAAACTGAGCCCCAAAGTCGTACACGAGCCTTTCTCTGTGGCACTGCTGGTGCACTGACTCTAATGGAACAGTGCACATGGGGACACAGGCATACCTGTGCATACTGTTTCGTACCTGAAACCGGAGATAGGCTGCTGCCCCAAAAAGGCAACGCAAAATGTTATCGTCCTCATCAACTGATATAAATAATTCGAAAACAAAACGATGCTTCCGCATTTTCGGCTCATGAATCTGTCTGTCGTTTGGTTTGCTAATGACAAGAGTCGTCCGTTCGTTGTTGTCTCTGTCTCGTAAACAGCCTCGAATGATGACGCGACATCCAACGCAGACAGGCTATCCTTTTGCCGGGACGCCGGTAGCATACGAGTGACTCCTGCCGAATGAGTGACTACCAATTTCGGGGGCATTTCTTCTGGTTTTCCACCTAATGGCATTATCATTGAGTCCCCATGACACAAAACGAAAACAAAGAGCCAATTACACAGGTTTTTCTTGTGTTAACTATGGGCAATCCGCAGCACACTTGGAACGTTCGGAATGAATGTTAGCCATTTGATATGATCCCAGTTTGCGACTGGTAGTTTCGGAATCGTTATCCAGCAAATTTGGCATCCGATGAAACGTTGCGTGAATTTCGTTCTGGAAAACGTGTGCATGCTGTGTTTTACCTTATTTTATTTCAAACATATTAGCATATTGAAAATCCCAGTTTTGGTTGCATTCGAAAAATACGATAGAGTGAGAATCTGTTTTTGGTATGATTTTGCAAAAATATATCCAATTTGTTATCAAAAAGAAAGCTTAATTAGAGATGACGTTAGATTCAATATATCTACGTTAATCTGAAAATTAGTAAACAACATGGACCTTTCTTCGCCAGCACCGACACTAAAGTTTACAACCGATCTAACTTTCTTGACGATTTGTTGTTGTTGTTGTTGTTTTACTCGCTCTAGTGCACACGAAATGCCTACAGGAAATTTAGCTCTCAGTTGTCACGTATTAAAGCTCCAACTTGCAGAAATTGAATCTTCATTGTAGACCCGATTACTGCAGCGAGTGGACGGTTGATTCTTACTGGAACCTGGCTCGACCTGCAGAGGACAAGGCAGCAATTGATTCTGGCGCAGCAAAGCTGAGCAGGCGACTCATTCGATCGCTGCGTTTCGAAGCAGTTGGATCAACTGGCGGATTTCACAGCATTGTTGAACGTGTCCGAACATGTAAGCAATTTTGTCTGGATCTGTCGCGTCGCATCAGCCTTCAGCCATTTGGCCACTACTAACAGCTATGAGTGTGCCAGTAGCATGTGTTGAGAACCATGTTATCTTGCTTGCTTACATGTGCAGGGCGTGCGGAGAACAACAAAAGAACAAGGGTCATAATGTGTAAATGGTAAATGGTAAATGGCCATCCAAAGTTAAGCTTAACCAAACAAGCTTGTCACTTTTGTAAGAAAATAAAAGGATTTTTCAATGCTCCAAATCACAATTGAAGAAGTTAATATATATTCCATCACTTACTAAAATCATCTACCTCAGAAAACATCCGCGCATCGTTCTATACGGCTACAACGGGACTCGTTCAGCAGCCAACCAAAGTTTTTTTCATCACTAGGGGACCACTTTTCATTTTTATCACTGAAGAAATCACTCACTTAACTAAAAATATGTTAATCGTCAAAATGTTCACCTCAAATTTCCAAAAACAAGCTTGAACTAGCAAACATCTATGAGATGAATTTCTACAAATCCTCAATTTTAAGTGTATGTATTTTCATCTGTTTTCACTGCGTTGAAAAAAATCAAAAGTTGCCAGATCAGTTTCTGTTAATGCGAAAAAATCATATTGTAAATGTTAAATTATTCCAACATAATTGACATAAATCGACAGCACTGCAGTGGTTACCTAGGTTACGAATTTTGCACGTAAACAACTACAGCGGATATCTAGGTAACCCACTACGACGGGCTGCGACTACGTTCATTCATGATAATGTGATTCATTCATGATTAACAGTGTGATGAATAAGGGGGCATCGTGAGATGAATAATTGAGCTGTGATTCAAGTTTTGAGATGGATATGGAAGCGTTGTGAAAAATAGTTTGTTTTACAAAATTCAGGATAAATCTAGCTAATTTTACTAAATATACAATGCTGAACGATTCCATAAGACCACGTAGGCGTATTTTGTTTATTTGTTCAATGATTCCGTAAAAGTTTGGTGTTTATTTCGTGCATTCTTCCTGAATATCGGCTTAACGAGATGAATAATGGAGCAGTTTCCCTAATTTAGTTCTTGCTTTTCTTTTCGGAAGCTATCGAAATTAAGGTTGTTTAGAATACATGTTATACGCGAAGCTTATCTTATGAGTTTTACCCATTTAATGTCAATTGGGTTGTTTGGCTATTCACGGATTTTGTATTTTTATAGATCAGTTAAAAGTGGTTAATTTTCTGAGCAAATCGTGATTTTTTGAAATATTATATCACTGTCTTTCGATTTTTAAATGAAGAATAAAAATCGCTTTGAATCACTACAATGACAATTGGTACAAGGGGGTACTGTCATTGTAGCCATTTCGAGCAGATTTCAATCAGTTTTAATTCGTGATTCAAAAATTGAAAATTTTTGAAAATCACGTTGTGCTTAGAAAATGCAGCTCTTTCATATGATATTAAAACTGATAAAGCTAAACAACTCAATTCCCATCCCAGAATTTCCGCTTGAGTCGTTCTGGTCTCCAATTTCAAATAGTTTCGTTCAGTTTGCTATTTGCTGGGAAAGGAAATTCGCTAAATTAAATTTTTGTCTTGACAGTGAACAATGGTTTGTTTGATTCGAATATGTGTTAAGCGAAGGCGCTTATATAAGATTTTCATTCATCCATTTAGTATAAATTTTAGTTTATACCGCTTTATCGTCTCATCATTCAGTTATGCATCGTTATAAAATAAAATAATATTGCAAGAAATACTTGTTTTCCACTATTTGTTTTGATGTTATATTCCATCAAAACAAATACCGTAATCCAACGTCATACGGTCGTGTCTCGGATACCATTCAATTACTTTTTTCGACACTTACTGTGGACTCCATGGACAAAACTAAATGTTTAGCGACAAAATTTCGGTTTTTTGCCTTTCTCCTAGAAAGGTATAGCAATCACTAGCAAAACCGAAAGTATAAAAGTGCTCCAAAGGGCCAAATGGCATATATCACTCGACTCGAGCATTTTCTATATGTATGTGTGTGTGTGTGTGTATGTGTGTGTGTATGTGTGTGTATGTGTGTGTATGTGCAGATTTTTATTCTCACTCACTCTTCTCAGAGATGGCTAGACCGATTTTTATGAAATTAATTGCAAATGAGGGTCTTGTCCCATAGGTCTTGTTGTCCCATAAGACCCTATTAAATTTTATTGTTATCGGATTTTTAGTTCAGAGGTTAAGTATCAAATTGTAAAAATCATGAAACATCATTATCTCGAAAACTACACAACCGATTTGAACAAATTTGATTTCAAATGAACGGGCTACCTGAAAAACCCTTTACTTTTGAGTTTCATAAAGATTGAACTTGTGGTTCAAAAGTTATTAAAAGAAACGTGTTTTGAAGACTGTTTAATCTCACTCATGTTTCTCAGAGATGGCTGGACCGATTTTCATAAAATCAGTGTCAAATGGAAGGTCTAGTTGCCCCATAAGACCCTATTGATTTGTTTTGCAATCGGACTATTACTTTGCCTGTTATGTTCAAAAATGTGAAATCCAGCTATGAATAGGAGCATATTCCGAAGACTACTTGGACTCACTCAATTTTCTCAGAGATGGCTGACCCGATTTCCACAAAATTGGTGTCAAATGGAAGGTCTAGCTGCCTCATAACACCCTAATCGAATTGTAACTTCGTCTGTGATATAACGAAATGTGAAAATCACGAAACTTTATTATCTCAGAAACTACACAACCGATTTGATTAATATTATTATCAGATGAGCGGGCTAGTTAAGGGTTATTTGATGAATTATGATTGAACACGTGGTTTCAAAGTCTGGCTGCCCTATACGTTCCCATTCCGTTTGATTGTAATCGAACTTAAGCAACCGTTATGTATGAAATTGTTAATAAAATAACGAAAATCTATTATCACAAAGATTACATGACTTATTTGAACATAACTAGTGTCATACGAGCGAGTCATCTCTCGAACTTACAAATAACAAACTTCATAATAATTTGATATGTGGCTCAAAAGTTATGGAAAGAAAAGAAATTCAAAGACTATTGAAAGCTATACCTGCTTTGATTGATATATGTGGCCTCAACATAATTTAAATGTGGTATCGTAATAATTTGAACGTTCCAAACTCATTGATTCCTTGCGATGTGTTTGAAGTCTCCAATGCACGACGAATCGGCCATAGGAAATGATCAAAATCAAATAACAAATCGTTTAAAATAAATGGTTTTATCGAAATAACAACATCCTCGACTTTTGGCTTCTGTACATCGCCTCAATTCGGAATATATTCATATTGGGAGGTATTTAGTTATTTTGGTTGTTTTCCAAAAACTAAAAGTGGTCATCTTTAAATACAAAATGGTGTCCAGTGTCAGTGTTTGGTTTCTATGCATCATCTTGATTACGGAAATATCCATATTGAGCATTATTCGGTCATTTTCGACTGTTGCCATTTAGCAATTTAAATTGGTGCCTGAGGTCAATTGTTAGCTCATTGCATCATTCTGGTTCCAGAGATACTCATATTGGATAGTATTTGTTTTTTTTTTGGGCTGTTTTCACAAACCGGTACTCGGCTTCTTGGATTTCAAAATGTTATTTAAGATAATTTCTAGCATCTGAGCGTCATTCTGGTTGAGGAAACACCCATATTGGGTGTTATTCGGTCAGTTTCGGCTGTTTCCCTGGAACCGGCTGCCGCTGTATATCATTCTAGATCCGGAGATACTCATATTGGGTGGTATTTGGTCACTTTGGGCTGTTTTTCAGAAACCGAAAGTCGTCATTTGGACTTCAAAATTGCCTGTGAAAACAATTTCTGTCATCTGGTCGTAACACTGGTTCCGAAAACATCCATATTGAATGGTGTTTGGTCATTTCCGGCTGTTTGCCAGATACTGGAAGTCACAATCTTAAAATTCAAGATTGTGCCTGTGATCAATTTTGAGCTTCTGTTCATCTTCTGGCTGTGGAGATACTCATATTTGATGGGAATTGTTTATTTCAGGCCGTTTTCCAGAAACCGGAAGTTGCCGTCTCACAATTCAAAATGTTGTCTGAAGTCAATTTGTGGCTCCAGTGCATCATTACGGTTCCGGAAATTCCCATATTGGGTGGTATTTGGTCGTTTGCAGCTGTTTTTCCGAAACCGGAAGTTGCCATTTTGGATTTTAAAATGGCATTTGAAGACAATTTCGATCGATTTTAACTCCTGTGTATCATTCTAGATCCGGATATTATTATATTGGGTGGAAATCGGCCATTTTTGGCTGTTTTCCATAAACCGGAAGTTGCCATCTTACAATCCAAAATGTTGCCTGAGGTCGATTATGGAACATATTCGTTACCACTAAAAACATTCAACTGCCAAATATGGTTCCATTTAGTTGAATAGTTCTCGAGATGTGCAGAAATGTGTGTTTTATTTGTATGGAACCCCTCCCTTTCAGAAAAGGGAGGGGCGTCCAACTAGTATTGACATATTTGTTACCCCTTAAAACATCCACATGCCAATTTTGGTTTCATTTGCTTGGTTTGTTCTTGAGTTGTGCAGAAATTTATGTTTCATTTGTATGGGACCCCTCCCTTCCAGAAGAGGGGGGGGGGGTCTAAAACTATCATAGGAACCTTTATCGGTACCAAAAACCCCTTAATACAAATTTTCAATTCGATCGGTTCGGTAGTTTTCGAGCCTATATGGATCAGATAGACAGACAGACTGGCTTGACTTTTTATATGCATAGATTACAACTTCAATATTCTAGAACCTAAAGAGTGAATATACATTTATTGGATTGAAGCGTTCATGTAAATCTATTTTTACAAATAAAAAATTGAATGAGAAAGGCTGGGTCTGACCGCTAGGTGGATTAATTTAGGTTTTTAATTATAGAGTCAGTTTTAATTATGTAAGTTAGAAGTCTGTGACTGAGCTATTTAGTAATATGTAACACAGATTAATCCACCATTTCCATGCAACGACACAGTGGGGGGAAATCGTTTTATATGAAAGTTAATATTATCACCACGTCTGATGCAAATGGTATTTCTCAATGATCAGAAGATTAACAGACTTGCCGGGTGCCACTATTGTGACAACACCACTTCTTGGCACCTTGTAATCATTCGTTTGAAGTTTCGTTTGTGAAACAGCGTGGGTGGAATTGAATTCTTCTTTGAGAATAGAAATTGTTTCAAAATAACTCTTTCACTATTAACGACGAGTGGTAGAAAAATAATAACTACTTCAATTGAATAATTTTGAGGGGCTAAAAAGTGCTTTTTGTGTGTTACAATTGCCATTGCTGTCTTTTGCCGATGCAGGGGATGACTCTAATTCTCTTATTATTCCTTCAAACACTGCAAGTTAGCAAATCAAGTGAACACACGCTACCAGCAGACGCACAACTAAAAATTAAGGCTGTAGTACACTATTCGACCTCCCAGATGGTCTCGAGGTACGATGCTAGCCTAACAAGCCTGTCGTCGTAGGTTCGAGTCTCTACTTGAAGAGACTGTTAGTGTCAGTAGGATCGTAGCGCTAGCCCCGCAATTGTCCTGTACACTTGACAGTTGGCTGCGAAGCCTGTGTATTAAAAAATACAGAAGGTCAAGTTCCGAATCGGAACGTAGCACCAAGGCTTTGCTTTTTTATACCTTTTGACGTATTTCCAAAAAAATACTTCACCGTCAGTGTAATGGTGAAATTTTTTCGACAACAAACACTCCTGTCAAATATTTTGTTACTGTTTGGCCAAACATGTTATGTATGTTTGTCAGGCAGTATTACACTTATTACACTCATTACGACTCATTACGCTAATTACGACGTTTGTCAAACATTTTGGTCAAAATTTTTTCGTGGTTGTTGTTTGCTCGTGTCTGTCACTTTTGAAAAATTGATAGTTACAAACAGACAAATTTTCTTCTGGTGAATGTCAACGCAAGCCAGCTTTAACCCAAAGCTCGCTCCGAAATTGTTGTTTTTGTAATCTGCCCGTAACTCCTCGTTTTTCGTTTGTACCCTTAATCTTAATCTGAACAGCGACTTAAGAAGTTTAACATGAATCTTCAAATAGTGTACTAATCAAAAACAGTTTGACACCGGCTTAAAACTTTCATATTTGATTAAATAATCTTCTGTCAAATATTTTCTAAATATAATAAGTTTGACAAACAATTATCTTTGACCAAAATTTTATCTGTCAAAAAGTGACAAATATTTGACTTGGTCAAATAGTATACTATTAGTTTTAGCAGTACCCAAATTGCTGAAAGCTAACGCGCTAGATCCGGAAAGAGTCACTAACATGTTCAGCAGTACTGCAGACATGTCTGCATGACGGTGTTCCCCACACAGACGAAAGATCCGTCCACAATGGAAGGCTGCAATCTAATGAGCGAGTATTGCACTAACAACCGTACAAACATATTATATTTGAAATCAATACCTGCTGCGCTGTGACTCGCCGCAACTCTGCCTGCTGCTGATCCACTCACTTCCCAGTAAAAAATCCTATTGCAAATTGCAATAGTGCACAGTGTCCAGGAATGCAATCTAGCGGAACAAAATTCATAACTCCCGATCGTGTTGGTTTTCTGAGATAGTGTTTTCGGCAATGTTCATGAGAATCATCAAGGAATATTTTTGTATGAAAAAATATTTGTACTAAACGTGTACTAAACTAGAACTAATTTTTTTTTCTTTAGTTTTTCAATTTAGAAGGATGATAATATGAAACTCTTCCAAAGTCACAACTATTCAAGGAGCCATAGTGTATGAAATATTGATTTTTTTGACAAAAAACTTTCATTTTAATTTTTTTAAGTGTAATAACGAACTCTATGATTTTCCAATTATAAATCTTTGAAACTTTGAACTTTTCCAAAGAATTAGGTTGAGCTCCAAGGAGTTCCGAGCTGAAATTTTGTCTAAACACACCTAATTGAATATTTTTTCAGCCCTGAGAGTTTCAGGTTGCGCTTTTTTGCGCTTACGGAGATATGACATTTAAAAAAAATCATAGGAAATTTTCGTTTTTTTTTAATATCTCTAAAACTACAGATCATAGCGATCCTATTTCTTGGCAAAGCTCAAAGTTTAAAAAAATAATAATTAGAAACTCATAGAGTTTGTTAGTACCTTTAAAAAAATAAAAAAATACACTTAAATAAATTGAGAAAATGGAGAAAAAAAATTAGTACTAGTTTAGTACACGTTTAGTACAAATATTTTTTCATACAAAAATATTCCTTGATGATTCTCTTGAACATTGTCGAAAACACTATCTCAGAAAACCAACACGATCGGGAGTTATTAATTTTGTTCCGCTAGATTGCATTCCTGGACCACTGTGCGGTGGTCGGATAGACAGTGAAGACTACTTTCGTGCATGCAAGCGTTTCTACGTGACTATTGAGAGTAATACTTCCGGTGGATGTGTCGTGTACTGTACAGAGTGTTCAATAAATTCAAATACAACCTTTCATCATTCTGTGGGTGTGCACCATGTGGTTTCTGTGAACCAGCAAGTAAATGAAGGACGTTTGAGGGCATAGCTCTAAAATTCATTATCATGCATACAAATACAAACGTGTTATCGATAAGCGTATTTTATTTTTAAAAACGGGTCTTCAAAGTTCAATTGGACATCACATTAATATATATTTTCCTGCCAATAATCGTTTATAGTACCCTTCAAACGCTAGTAGTGGTTCCAGTTGCCGAAACTTGCCTATTTTGACAGTTGGAAATGTGAGCAATGGCTTTTAACAGACTTTGATGTGTGACCTTGTCTCTATTAGAAGATACATCTGAGCATGTACATGTATTCTTATGGTAACCGAATAAATATACATAACAAAAAAATTCAAAAAACATACTATTTACTTTCATTATGATTGCATTTGAGTCACTTAACCAATTATGTATAAGTAAATAATAAATATAAACCGCAGTTTTCATTACTGTGGACAAGTTATACAGAAAAACGAATGGTTTCTGGTATTGCATTAGGAAGTTGACGTTTGGGACAATTTTGCTATTCAGTTAATCTTTTAAGACTTTTACACAATTAGAAGCTCTAGAGGTAATGAATAACTTTCCCTTTTGCAATAATGTGGTTAGTCGAAAAAATCATGTAATTTTGATTTTTTTTTTCGTCTTACCATACACTCAACGCACTGTACGCCACGCGTTTGTGGTGGTTTGAGGCCGTATTTGACGTGGGAAGCTCCCACTGGTGTTTATGGAGAGAAACGTGAAAATCAACGCCGCGTGCTACAAGGCCAATGTTCAAGAGAAGATTGTAGCCCCGGCACTTCGGGAGCTCTACGGGAAAGATCATTACGTCATTCAATAGGACGGTGCACCGGTCTATACAGCGAATATCGTCGTTCAAGCGTGATGTTGGGTGAATTTCACAGATTTTCTCGACTTTGTGGCCTCCCAGCTCCCTGGACCTCAAACCCCCGGGCTTTTATGTATGGTCGTACATGCTGGCCAAGGAGAGCGAACATAAAGTGAGCACTATGGCCCAATTTAAGAAGGGAACATCCATTAATGACGCAGCTTTTTTTACCCCACCCTTCCCCAAAAATGTCTCAAACTCGGCCTACAGCACAAAGGGGTTGGGCTCTCAGCTAATATGTCGTAAAGGTTCTCAACAAACACTGCTTCAATAAAATTTGATTCAGTAATGAAAGTGTTGTATTTTAATTTTTTTAACACATTTTTAAAGTGTATTCGAATTTATTGAACACCCTGTAGAGTCGGCTGAGAAAAAAATGTAAATCATTGTTTAGTTTGATTTAGATTGAAAGTAAGAATTTTGCTTGATATTTGGCCTTGCTTTCAGATCTGAATGGTTGAAATATGCGTTCAACAAAGCTCTACATTGTTTCAATAGTACAATAAGTATCGTCACAAAATTTCAATTTTCCACATTTTGGTGCACGCACAGCTAGTTTTTTAATTGATTGTTGAATAATGGAGGAATTTCGTTGGAAACTAACAGAGTTTTGAGCATTCAAGTTTAGAATTTGTAATTGATTGATGGATGAACTTTAGAAAAGTGTTTGTACTTTCATAAAAAAATGTTGAGAAAATATCATTTTAAAAAATCCTTTTAAAAACAAAAAGTGGTTAAGTGATTAAAAAAATCGGTCGCTCAGTTTGTTTTTCAATGAATTTTGAGGATAGACAAATTTCTTGCCTAAAACTCTTCTGAACAAACCAAAGCACAGTGGTTCAATATAGTAATGTCGCGAACTTAATTCTGTAGTGTTTGTGTGCTTCACTTTAGGACTATAGTGTCTTCGAAGCAATTGCTTGTATTGAAATCGCTCACAATATGGTGTTATGCAACATCAGCCATAGCCTACTGTGGCAAAAATAAAATTTGTAACTTTTATGTTTCTGCATGAAACTCAAAGTTGTAGATAATTTTATTACAAATAACTTTGCTAACAAGACTTTTTCTCTATGTAATGTAGATTTTGAAAAAACGACTTTTGTATGACAATGTTCGTAAATTCAGGTTTTTGCTTTTAACTGTTTTGTTTGATTTTTTTTTCTGAACACATTGTCCTAGAGAATTTTAGGCCTTATCATATTCTAAAAGTTTTACAAAGACACTTTGCTAAGATTCCTTTTAGTTTGAAAGATAGAAGCAATTTCAGCAATAATTTACTCTATTTCCTACTGCGGATTGGAGGAAAAGAAGAGACGCCCGGAAACTTACACTCACTGCCATTTTGAAGGTTCAGATCAGTACTTCAAAATGGTGGAAGAGTTACTCGTCTAACTCGTCACAATTTAGAGAAAGAACGTCAAACATTTTTGTTGTTTTGCACATTTTGCTTTCAGCATATCGAGATATCATCATAGTAACACGCTTTTGAACGTTTTGTGTATGTATATACGATTGAATATGTATGTGTGTGTCCCTCAGGAAGCACACCCGAATTCGAATACAGAGATCACCCGATTATATCACACCCTGATGATTTTTGGCGTGATAAAATAGGGAAAGTGATAAAATCGGGAAATTTTTAAAATTTTATTTTTTTTATTGAAGATGTTAAATCAATAACTAAATACGTAAACTCATTGATTTTTTTTTTAGATAGATAATTCAGTTGCCTAAAACTTTTCTGAACAAATCTAAATAAATAAAAAACCTAAACAAATCGATGTAAATTTGCAAATAGATTACAATTAAGTTTTTTATTCGTTCATGTTTTTGTTTGAATTGGTAAAATGAACTACTCGCTTTTTTGTAGCGCAGTACCATCAGCAAAATATTAGATGTTCTCACAACACTAAACTTTGCCAAAGACAGCATGCTGATATCTATCACATATTGCAACCAGAAAAATCCTAAAATGTAAATAACGATTTTTCAATGCCTGGCATCGTCAGTTTTCATACGGATGGCTCGAAAATGGGATCCCTGAAGGGATCTGGTATATACGGACCCGGTATCAGGGAAACGTTTTTCCTGGGAAAATGGCCCACTGTTTTCATAGAAAACTTTATGTTGCTTGCAAAGATGTCTTCTGTAAAGTTTCTTGTTTTGAGACCACCTAATACTTTGCCTAAGACACCAAGCGTCTATCTTTATTTAATGAAATAGTAAATATTCTATCTCACTTTTATGAGGATTGATCACCCAGCTTTCTACATCAAAAGATGCGTTTTCAAATATTTGGAAACTTCTCCGAACATATTATACGGTTATAATAAACATTTGTATCACTATTCAATTATTCGCACGAAAGCAGCAAAATATAACATTGTGCATCGGTTAAATTTTTAATGTAAACTACATCCAGAATGATGTTATTCTACACAGAATTATGAAAAAAAATCTAAAATATTGAAGCGTAATATAAAATCAGCTCACCCTGACATTTTTTAAATGAAATGTTTTATGATGATAAAATCGGGTGAAAAATGTGATAAAATCGGGGGCAGATAAAATCGGGTACTGATACAATCGGGTGATTACTGTATTTCATAATTTTAACATCTCAACTTATGTACATTAAATTCAAATTTCATAAATGTTATCGAAGCAAAGAATAATTTTGGCAACGTAAATTTTGTCAACTCCCATGAATTCTCAAACGAACGGTCGGTGCCTGTGATGTTGGTGCAATCTGTCACAATCCCAACTTTTCTGGGTTCAACCCCAGTCGATACGGATGAGATTTCCTGAGCAAACATCTTTTAACATAGGTATTTATATCAAAAAGTAAACCTGGTAGTTCTAAATTTATTAACTGATTACGTCCGAAAAAACAATGCGAATCCGCTTGATAATATTTTCGACCAAAATCTACCAAAAATGTGCACGTAACTGGCCATAATGGCTCTAATTGCAACCAGAGCGATAACAATCGGACTTTATTTTCGGTAAACTGCGCCTCCTTGATAACCCCGGCTGAAATCCAATTTTCGCTTTTCTCGTTCTTTGCAGATATGCCTCAACTGCGACCTCCACCTCTGCACCGGTTTCTCGAGCAGCCCGCCTTCAGCCACTTCCCGGCCCGGTTCAACGCCAGCTCCGGCAAGGGTTCCCTCAATTCTTACAGTCCAAGTACAAATCATCACCACGGCAGCAACAGTGGCAGTTCCAGTTTGAACACCAGTGTCGAGTCGTCCAGCGATTACAAGCCGAACATTACCCTGCCAGGTTAGTTGAATTTATAATACTCGCAGCCAAAATACGGTCCGTCCGCCGGGGAGAGTGATGAACGAAATTGAAATTCTCCATGGCAATCATTTTCCGAAGCGGCTGCCGGCTTGAGCTGAGCGTGCTCGAAAGCTGCATCTGCCGCTGCCCGCCGAATGTGACCCCGTAATTATGTGTATGCAAAATTGATTACATCCAAGCAATTCACAAGTTCGAACGATGCCGACTTTCGGGCAGGATATCAAAGGGCATTGCACCCAGCGTGAGGTGTTGTCATTCGAGGACAGTCAGTTTGCGTTTTGTAATTCCCGAGATATTTTGGATCTACCATTTGTTAAAATAATCTTAAGAGCACAGATTTTAATTTGTTTTAGTCAAAATTGTTTTTAAGAAAGTACATTTCTATGGGGGCACATAAAACGACGAACCGGTTGCCCCGTAATTGTATCTGCGCCGTCGAAAAGAAAACAGAAGCTCGCCGCTCGGAATTGAATTCTTAAACTCAATACTTATTGTTTTTCGCTTCGCCATTCGCCGCGGTCATATTTTGCGCCCCCGTTGCGGTGAGGAACAGTTTCAACTTTCGACGTGAGACCTGTAACGTCACCCGAGCCCCCCCGCTTAAACCATAACAGGGTGGAATTTGACCGTTTGCTACCTGTTGAATTGCGGTCAGATCCTCTCGGTCGATCAAAGTTCATCATTACGGGTAGCCTTGCGTATTCCACAGTTTTTTTATTGTCGAAAAAAATCTCTAGCTGCAATGACTTGAATTGATCCAAGCATTAAAGAAAACAAATTTGAATAAACTATTAAAAGAATGTATGAACAAATATTTTTCCTTTGTTCAAGCACATATTCAGGTTCTTGGTTGGAAGGTTACATATTTCCTGCTGAACATTCAATGAAAACTACTTCAAATACTTCGCTTTTCGGTTCGTAAAATGCAACCAGTAATTTCAACTCAATTTTATCTCCGAACAAAATCGGTACAGCATTTTGCACCGATTAGACAGAACCTAAGAGACCAGCTGATTCAACGGTCGACGGTTAACGAGATTCATTCAGTAAACGCAATCTTCTCCCCGAAGGAAAGGATCGCATCGCACGGAGGTTAAGGAAACAGAAGCTTGGACGCGGCCATTCAATATTTGCATACGGCATTCGTGTTCCCGGTACGAGAAGGGAATCCGAAACGGCACATGCAACTGAATTGGCATTGTAGAGCTGGAATGGATTCTTCCATTAACTGCATGGTGTATTATTATGTGTTATTTTTGCAACGCTCAAGTGAAAAGCGTACGGCAGTATTGCACGGATCGGTAATCATCTTTATTTCTCGTTCTTACTGCTGTATCGTATCGATTTCCATTGGTATTATGAACCCATTCTTGTGTTGTTTGACCTATCGGGAGACGAGAGAGAAAAAGAACCAATTTACACCGGAAACAGAGACGTTCAAAAATAGAGCGACATCCAACAGATGTTGCGAGTATACAAATTTCTCTCAAATTAGACAGTATCACTTGTTACAGTTAGTCTTAAAGGTTTTGTAATGGTACAAAATTATTATTATTCCGTCCCGTAAAAATGAGTTTTTGATCAGAATTTACCGAAGCTAGTACACAGAAAAACTTATGAACAACGCATATAGAATACGTGCCCCGAAAGCTATCCGTTTAAGTTATTAATTTATAGGTGAATTAAGTGGTCAAACTTGTTAAAAAGTGTCAAGTTGTGATCTGTGATGCTTTGTCTAAGTGAGAAAAGTGAAGGTTTTGTGAAAAACACAGTGTTCCTTGCATGAAAGTAATATTTTTTCCTCGAATTGCAATTGAAAATTGTAAGGCCAGCTAAGTTGCGTGAGTGTGAGTGCCTACTTTGTGCGTCGCGCTAACTAGCGGTTCGTTATTAACATGCGAAAATGGAATGCATGGCAGTATGAGCGAAGAGAACGATAATATCTGGAGAGAGAGCGAAGAGAGTAGTGTTGCGCTGTGCTTGTCGGCGTTTGTTTCGCTGGCATAGGCATAACCAAAATAAAACAGATGAGTATAAGTTTTTGTATCAAATATTTTAAGAATGCATAGGCTCTGTGTTGTGGTTTTTAGCGGGTTTTGGACTTTGTCAGAAGTGTAAATGTGTCATCTGTTGGGTGCACAAAGTGTGGTAGCTTTTCGGTTGCGGGTAGAGTTTTTTTTATATTTACAAACCAGATTGTGCGATGCACTCTCACAGGTCAAGATTGGCAGTTTTACAATATAGTTTCAAAATTTATCATTCGAGCATGACAATGCGGCATGCGATTGATGCATCGTCTACAATTGTGAGTCCTGGCAGGGCGGTGACATTTTATTCAGGTCTATGTTCTTGTTTTATGATTTTCCTAGCTTTTGGACAAATGTTGATATACATAAGTAACTTTTATTTAATTATGTTGAAATCGTTTTGGGTGTGAAAATAGTTCACGACAACTGAACTTTGATTGCAATTATTTTGGCATTTTAATAATAAATTTGGAACTCTGTTTTGTTTAATATGCTTTTTTTTGCATTTTTTCAAGTTTTTGGGCTATGAATGCATGAAACTTTGTCAGTTTTTATCCTCAGTAGGTCTTTGGTGCGAAACGTCGTGTCGCGTATGCGTCGGTAGGAGAAAATGGAGCAGTCGTGCATTAAGCCCCGGTGAAACGCATCATCGGCCCGGGTGAGTTATGTTTATCTAAGGGTTTCCGGAGTGTAGTGGGCACGCTATAGTTTGCTTCGGGGAGGTCAGCTCAGTTTCGCGCACGTTATTTTGACAGCGCTCAGTGTAACTATCTTAATACAGCGGTTTCGGAGTTCAATGACCATTACATCGTATAATGCTCTGGTGTGCCTTGTGGGTTTTTTTACTCGCTCTATCGGTTCTTTGAGCTGGTACCAGTAGTTTGCATTCGGCGTGCGGTGCGTTTTACGAAATTCATTCGTTTCGTGGTAAATTTTAATAGTTCACAGGATGAAACGCGAAGTTTGGTGTGATACAGACTGTTAACGATTGGTTGCTGATAATAACGATTGGTAGAAACTTCGATTCTCCTATATGCCGATACAGCGATCGTGATGCGGTTCTATTCATATCGTATTCTGATGGCCGGTTGCGCAGAGAACGAGAAATATCCATATCGGGCGCGAATTTGTGTAGAAAAGATCGCACCATCAACCTCGATGGATCCAGATCAATTCCTTTCCACTAACACTAATTCCTTCCTTTGATACTTGTGGATGATGCAGAGGATTCCTCGGTCTCTAGTAGCAACAAGTATTAAACTAACACTCCCGATATCCCTTCCTCTATTGATCTGCATTGGGCGTGGCCAGCTACGTTATTGACCAGTGAAAAGAAAAATCACCAGGAATTGTACACTGAAAATGGCTTGCTACTCCTAGGCACCATTTTGACGGTTCTTTGTGCAATTTCAGCTGATTCTGGTCAATCGCGGGCAACACACGGGCGATCAAATATGCTATGCTATGCTATGCTATGCTAGAATTTACCGAAGCTAGTACACAATTCTAATTTCTCTCCTCAATGGACATGCACTTCGTCTTACAACATTCAATCTATCCCCAGACATGCGTTCGATTCGTAAAGATGATCCTACCAATCGGAAGTAGCCATATTGACTGCAAATCTTGAAAAGTCCATACGTATCTGCAAGGGCAGCTCGACATGCAGCAGATCTTGTTTAATTTTAAATAGAGGATAAAATCGGATAATCACCCTTGTCCGTGCTCTGATGATGACATTTTAGGCCTCGTTCGGTTGAAATGCGCCACATTACCATGCGAATGTGCGTGCGTGGATGGGATGCTGCTGCTGCTGCACGTTGCATATGACAGCACCGGCAGATAGTGGATGATGCCCCGGCCAGCATTCAGGAGTCCAATTATGTACTGGTGGACGGACGGGGGGTAGTCATTTCATTGGAATCCTGGCTGAGAAGCAACAACGCTTCCGAACGAGTTCGAATATAAAAGAGTCGCATGCACCATTGCACTGCTGACTTCACTGGCCACTGCAAGCCATGGAAGGACGATGAACGAGTTCGGACGTAATACTAACCCCGCTTTTGCTGGTGTAGCGTTAGAATGTTAGAAATATAATTTTCGACTACAATTATAAATCGTGCTCTCCCATCACCGCTCGCAGGCTGGGAGCGCCCTCTGGCATGTGACCATTTCGTGTCTTCGGGCCAGATATCCTGCACTGGAGGCAGCAGCAAGTGCCTCGCCAAGGGAATTAAAAGGCCTCAATTTATTTTAGGAAACCAGCTGGAAATTGAAAATGTGATTTGAACTGATAGAACCCACTCGACAACTGTCTAAGCGCATTCAAGCAGCCTTCTATTGGATACATTATGCATAGTTTGACTTTAGGCCAGAATATAAAAATATGCAAAGAGCAACAGAGTCCCGTATATATAGTGCGAAAAAGCATGCACACAAAGGCATATGTCGAGTATTATGTGCATGAACATGAGCGGAACGCGGACCCACATTACGCGTTTTTTGGACATCATAATTTTTGTAACACATTTTCACTGTATCGTCAGTTACCCGTTAAATTGGCCAGTTATTTAATTTGTGTCCTGACATTTATCGTTGTTGGGTGCGATTTACCAACAGCGTTTGCCTTCGGTAACATACTCCATTTGGTTGATAATAATGATTGCGGGATGGTACGTATATTGAGCACGGTTAGTTGCTTTTTTTCGTCCTTGGAAGGCATTATATAATGCGTCACAGAAATAAACATGACCTGATATGAAATTAATAACGTGAAAGTGCGCGTTATGTGTCACCGCTATGGTAAATTATCGTATGAGCTCGTGGCAACTTTATAGTTTGTATTTAAAATTTACACTTCGGGATCTGTTTTTTATATATTATTTACTTTTATATTTCGTGAACTCATTTCAAATCATCTCTAATTGAGACATTGTTTTTAGAATTTGTACAGTAAGTAATTTATATCTGAAATATAATAATTGGAATAACATATATTTTTTGGAGCGGTCGAATATAAATTTTGAGTAATCCAAGATTTTCACTATTGTCGAATATTTAAAAAAAAATTAAATAGATTTTTGAAATTCAGCGAAGTAACTGTGTGTTCTTCTGATGCTTTTTCAATCCGAAACTTAAAATTTGCAAAGCAGGCATGGATGAGGTATAAATCTAAATCACAATCCCCAGTTCCAATTTATTTTCGCATTCTAAAAACTTTATACACTGCCTTTCATGTTATCATCAATTTCTATTTAAAAAAACACGGGGAAAGAAACTGTACAACTACTTAAACTATTCTTGGAGTTGCTGGAAAGCACCGTTTCTATTTTGTTGTCAAACAAATGTATATTTGAGTGCTTCAAATGCATTTAAATATTGCTTTCTACTGAGCGGTTTCGTTTTTACCAGTGCGAAGAAAACCTAAACTCATATTATTAAATCGATGTACAACGTAGTCCTACGTAGAAAGATTTTTGAAGCAAAATTTTAGCTTTCGTTTTAGAAAAAAATCTAAAATATCCAGATTAAAAAAAAAAATTACTGTAATACTAATCTTTGACAATTGATTAGCATTGCTCCGCACATATTTTTCCAAATCCCATTTTTTGTTTAATATTTCTTCCTAGCCCTGAGAGGTAACCATATTTCGATATGTGTAAAAGGATAATCGTGCATCAAATTGACTCCCGACTTTCAAATAATTGAAAATGTGAGTTTTTCTTCATAAATTACCAATGAATGATCAATACGAAGTTAACACATCGATCGATAATGAAAACCAGAATTTAAGTTTTTATTTTTTTTATTGATTAAGGAAAAACGAGAAAAAAACCGACGCAATATTAGAAAAAAATGGTAAAATTGCCGAAAGTAAGGAGTCAAATTGAGGCAAACGATTTCGGTATGGAGTGGATGCTACATAAAGAGAGAGCAGCTAAGAGAGAGCAGCGATTGTGGAATCTTAAATATCTCTCCAGAGAGATAGTAAATTTGTGTGATCCTTCTCACACGGAAGGATATTTCGCAAATCAACTACACAACAGAGCTCACAGCGGTACGTTTGCTGTGTGTTTCTAACTTAAGCATATATCAAATGAGGGGACCATCTAGATAGAAGAGTAGATTGCGTTGCTTACTTTACATCACGAAATTGATACAAAGATCCAGGCGCCTGTTACGCTTGTTTGCTCTTCGAATGCTTTCGAATTTATGTCAGCAGTGCACACTGTGTATTCTCACTAGGGCGGTTCATCACTCTTGATTCACTCGTCTGTGGTGTAAATAGCAAGTGTATTAATTTTTCTGCGAGCAGTAGAAACACTGCATAGAGCAGAAGCAAAAAGTGTAGTGCAAAAAATGGCTATACGCAGCGCTCATGCTGGGCAAGAAGTGAGTGATGGATATTTCCCCTACTCTTTACACATATTGGGGAGAATAACAAGCCTGGAGCATTGTGAAACATGTATTACCGATTTATTAGAATGACAAGTAAACGCTTCATTTTGCTAAACTCAAGTGCTCAAAAGCGATGTTATCATCTGATATAAAGCATAGACATGACATGGTAAATTTTCTGGATTGCGGATGCTATACAACGGTTAACGAAAACCTGCTTTTTTACGTTATCTCTGTCAATACTCACTACGTTTCGCAGGCGTATACAGAGCCGGATTTACGATTAAGGGGGCCTGGGCCCAGTTTACAGTGGGGGGCCCAAAATAAAACAAAACCTTTATTTTATCTTTCAAGTTAAAAACATTTATTTGTTATTGAAAAGTTACCAAAAATTTGCTAGAATTTTTTCTTACGAGTTTTTTTTGCAGAGAATTTATTGATTGAATAATCAATATTCAACTCTTTCAGAATATTGTACTCTCAACTTAACAATGCTAAGTTTGACAGCCTTTCATTCTTCATAGTCGTTCGCAACCTATTTTCAATCAGTTTCATCTTCGAAAAAGACCTTTCTCCAGTTGCGTTCGAGATCATTAGGCTCAAATAAATCCTTAAATAAAATAATTTTTGCAAGGCACTAACGAGTTTTTGATTTTTTCTTCATGTAATCTTCTCTTTTGAGCTCCACTTTGATATATGCGGGGTTTTGTGGCGATCGCTCAATTTGAATAAATGTAATAATAAATTCGGTTCTTGCTCACTGTTTACAGCGCATTTCGTTTCGAGCAACTCGAAACTAAATGATCGCTGGGGGGCGGTATGTTTCGGTTTTCTTATTTTTTCGACTTTGCGGGTTAGATGAGCCGCAGGGCAAATGACAATGACAGCTTCTTTTAAGCTTAAAGCATACCTGGCAGTATGTGTCCTACTCGTAAATAGCAAAAATCGTTCGAATCGAGCTGCGCAATGCCACCCCAGATCTAACTGTCGAATGATTTGGCCAAAGGTGCCAGATGTTTTCGAAAGATGTCTGTAACTGCTCGAAATCCGGAAATTTTTTCTTGATATCCGAAAAAAAAACCTACCGCAATCTGAAAAAAATGCGATCCACAGGCGAAAATTTGCACACAATTTGAGAAAGACTGCAAATATAAGGCTACACTGGCAATAATCAACAGAAACTAGGAAAAAACTACACACATCTGCAGGTCAATAAAATCTGCACACGGACTCTGAAAATCTGCATTTTGCAACGCAAATCTGGTATCCCTGATTCGGACAAGTAAACTTATTTTTGGAATCAACAGCAATGCATTAAAAAACATGTGAATTATTCTATTTCCTGCTTGATCTCCCATGCGCGCTGGTTCGATTCAAATGGTGTGTTAATGTGTGTCATTCCAAGAGAATCGAAGGTGAACTCTTACGGATGTAGTTGGGATATTGACGCTCGCGGAAAAAAAAACACTGAAAGAACGTTTCAGATTGAAATGGTCTGTTCAAATTTTCTTGCTGTAAATTGAACTTTTGATTGAATTTCATTTTTGATAGAGAAAAAAACTTTTTCTCGTTTGGTGGGGGCCCCAAAAATGTGGGGGCCCGGGCCCCTGCCCCCCCCCCTTAAATCCGGCTCTGGGCGTATAGCGAAACATATAAACTGTACCGAAAATTGTAAACACACTTTAATTCTTAAATAAAACAAATTATTTTAAAGTTTTTTAATATTGTTTTGCTCAATAGAAATGTTCTCTTCCCAATTGGATTCGATTTGTATTATTTTTGGTAGAGCACACGAGTTCTCTAACTTTTTTCTTATCATCACTCATTCGTATCTGCACAGTGCTTTTTCCGACCAGTTTCACCACTTCCGACCAATCTTTCTTGAATTTTTCAACATTTTCCGCTGGTTTCATATGTTTCCTTAGCTTCGTTTTCGGCAAAGCCCTGAAAGTTTCGATTGAGCGAGCTTCAGGGCAGTTTGGTTGATTCAACTTCTTTGGTGAATATGAGACACTGTTGGATTAATACCACTCTACCCATAGTGCAATGACAGGAAGCAAGATCGGGCCGAAAGATTGTACGATTGTTATGCTTTTTAATCAAGGGTAACAACCTTTTTTTGCAAAAAGTCTTTCACTTAGATTCTACCATATATTGTGTCAGTCGTAATGAACGTACGAAACATTTTTCTACATTCGCAAATGGCTTGCCGCACAATAACCTTTTTGCTGATTTTTTTGGTGTAAATGGCTTTCACTGAATTGGGTTTATTCCTGGCAGAGTCTTAAAGCCTAATTTCATATAGGTTTCGTCACCCATAATAGCACATCCCGATTTCTTGGGCAGAGGTTTGTCATAAAGCTCTCTAGCCCTCGGTGTTACAGATTCAGCCTGTTTGGCGCTTCGTTTTGGCTGTCTCTGCTTCCAACGAGTCTGTAGGCCTATCCTTTCCTTGGCATGCTTAACGTTAGTCGATGAAGTACCTAATTTGCTGAAGGATGCGGCTTGTAGTAATCTCATATCTGCCTGTGCATTGTAGGTTCAGCAGGCCCGTGTTTTACTACGTCTCGGGGCATCTGCAAATGTACACTTTCCACCATACTTCCGTAGGGCAGATTGAACTGCTCCGATACTTACACCTTTTCCTTTGACTAATTCTCTGATCGAAATACCACTCACGGTGCCCCACTTCTTTCTTTGATTGGAAGAAAAACTACGCAGTTTAAAACTTCCGCACAATTCGTTAGAAAAAATGACAACTGTTTTATTTGGATGTAAACAACAGGACCAAGGTTTAGCTGAATACTGTACGTTATCTGAAATGGCGTTTAATCATTTTAGTAACAGTTTATATTTAACGTTTGAGTTAAATACTTGGATAATTGTATGTGTAGTGATCTGATTTGAACACCAAATTTTTCATAAATCTGCAAAGCCTCCCGCGGCCTTCCTGACTCATGTGGCTTCGTCAGTCTTGGTATTCCCATCCGGTATTCCTTTCCAATAAAATACTATGATTTCTGAATGATCTTTACTGATCACGAAATTGATCCATGGATGCAAAGATCGCCTTTTGAAGCAGTGTTCGACTTTGTTCGAGAGCTGTCGTTATTTTACAACGAGGTTTCAAAACAGGATCTTCTAATGGAAATTCCAAGATTTCGTAGACATCGCTGCAGGAATAGCAGCAGAGGACGTTCTCAATTGAAGTTCAAGTGACCTACTAACATCTATCGTGGAGTGGGATTCCATGGAAACAAAGGCGTTTCTCGATGTAGTCATTCTTGAATAACTGGTGGACCTTGTCTGTTGAAAACGAAATAACCAAGGCGATTGATTTAGAGGAAGTTGTATGTAATTTTGCCTTAATCAAGGCCCGAAGAGTAAATTGTCGCTGTTATTGATCTGTTTTTTTCTTTAGATTCTTTAGAAAATATTTGTATTCTATTGAATAACATTTATTTTGAATCCTCTTTTAGACGAGGAGGTGCAACCAAACTTTTTCGCACTGGGTGTAGAAGCTCCACTCGGCGCCACTGCACTTACTATTTACTTACTTCAGAGAGGCCTAGAGCCGGGGTGGCTCGTGCCGTATCAAGAATTTTCCTCCATTCTACTCAGTCCTGGGCTTCTCGTCGCCAATTTCCTAGATGTCTCGATACTCGCAGATCCGTTTCAACCTGGTCAAGCCATCTAGCACGTTGGGCCCCTCTATTTCTGGTGCCGGTGGGGTCCTTGAAGAGAACCGATTTTACCGCACTGTCGTCCGGCATCCTCGCGACATGCCCGGCCCATCGTAGCCTCCCGACCTTCGTCAGGTGTGCAATGGGAATCTTTCCAAATAGTGTCTGCAGCTCGTGGTTCATACGCCTGCGCCACTCTCCGCTTTCGGTTTGTACTCCACCAAATATTGTCCGCAACACTTTCTGTTCAAATACGGCCAGTGCGCGTATGTCCTCTGTGAGCAGCGTCACGGTTTCGAGTCCATAGAGAACTACGGGTCTAATTAGGGTTTTGTACATCGTCGGTTTCGTGCGGCGGCGTATGCTCCTGGATCGAAGCGTCCTGCGAAGGGCAAAGTAGGCTCGATTTCCAGTTTGAATACGTCGTTGGACCTCCTAACTTGTGTTATTGTCGGCGGTTACCAGAGATCCCAAGTATACGAACTCCTCTACCACTTCAAGTTCGTCGCCGTCCATGATCACCGGCCGTGGGAGGCGAATGTTAGTTTCTTTCGAGCTTTTTCCTTCCATATGCTTGGTTTTCGACGCATTTATTTCTAGTCCAACTCTTCTAGCTTCCACTTTTAGTCTGGCGTAGATTGCCTCTGCCATCGCTGAGTTTCTTGTAATAATGTCCAGGTCGTCTGCGAAGCCTATGAGTTGGCTACCTTTGCCTCTCGTTTCGATGCCCGCCCGTCGGATTACACCCTCAAGATTAATGTTGAACAATGTGCAGGATAATCCATCTCCTTGTCTCAACCCTCTGCACGCTTCGAAGGGATTCGAGAGTGTCCTCGACACGCACACGTAACACATCACTCGGTCTAAGGTAGCTTTGATAAGTCGTGTCAGTTTATCAAGAAAACCGTAGTCGTGCATTATTTGCCATAGCTGGTCTCGATCGACTGTATCATACGCTGCCTTGAAGTCCACGAAAACATGATGTGTGGGCACGTTGTACTCCCGGCATTTCTGAAGGATCTGCCGGAGAGTGAAAATTTGATCCGTAGTTGCGCGTGCTTGTGTGAAGCCCGCTTGGTACTGCCCTACGAATTCTTTCGCTAAAGGAGATAGACGGCGGAGTAGGATCTGGGAGAGCACTTTGTAGGCAGCGTTGATCAGCGTTATGCCGCGGTAGTTGCTGCATTGTAGCCGATCGCCTTTTTTATAGATGGGACATACAACTCCTTCCATCCTTTCCTCCGGTAGTCTCTCTTCTTCCCAAATCCTAGAGATTACCCAGTGGAGTGCTGTTGCTAGTGCTTCTTTTCCGTGTTTATGGAGCTCTGTCGGTAGCCTGTCCTTACCGGCGGCTCCGTTGTTCCTAAGTGATCCAATTTCCCGTTTGATCTCCAGGATATCGGGGACTGGGACACTACTGTCGTATGTACGCACTCAAAGAATAACTTCACTTCCGCCTCCTTCCGTTGCTCTGCTATTGAGGTGCTCATCGAAAAACTGCTGCCACCTATCAACCACCTCACGCTCGCTTGTGATCAGGTTTCCCTCTACGTCCCCACACATATCTGGGCTCGGTGTGTAGCCTATACAAGATTGGTTCACTTTTGCAAAAAACTTGCGTGTATCGTTACCCCGAAACAGTCTTCGTGCTGGCGCTTCTTCCTCCGCAGAATTGTAGTCAACTCATTTCGTGCTCGTCGGTATTTAGCCGCGTTCTCTCTTGTGGCGATGCTTAGATAACTTTTCCAAGCTCTTTTCTTCCTCGCCATCGCTTGCTTGCATTCCCTGTCAAAGCAGTCATTGTCTCATCCAGTAAGCGCACGTAGTTCTCGGCAGCCTGCGGGTTGGTTAACTGCCGGATGTTTGGCCGGGGAGAATGGTTCTGACGTGTGTGAAATACCGTGGAAAGTTTTGAGCGCACATATACTGCTACTAAGTGATGATCGGAGTGGATATCCGCACCCCGGCGGGAGCGTGTGTTTGTAATGTTTGTGAAAAATCGGCCATCAATGAGAACGTGGTCAAATTAATTTGTTGTTCGGTGGTCAGGTGATCTTTAGGTGGCTTTGTAGATATCTTTGCGTGGAAAGAAGGTGCTTCTAATCACTAGGCCTCGGGAAGCTGCGAAGTTGATGCATCGTTGGCCGTTGTCGTTCGTGTTGGTGTGTAGGCTGTGAGGCCCTATCACCGGTCTATACATCGCTTCCCTACCAACCTGGGCGTTCATATCCCCGATGACGATATTGATGTCCAGTGACGAGCAGCCGTCGTATGTTGCCTCCAACTGCGCGTAAAACGATTCTTTCTCGTCGTTAGGTCTACCTTCGTGTGGGCAGTGCACGTTGCTGATGCTGTAGTTTAAGAAACGACCTTTAATCCTCAACAAACACATCATCTCGTTGATCGCCTTCCAGTTGATCACGCGATCCTGCATTCTGTCCATAACACAAAAACTCGTTCCCAGCCTGTTGATTGCTCCACCGCTCTAGTAAAACTGGGCCTTGCCTCCACGGACTTTCCACACGTTTTCACCTTTGCGACAGATCTCCTGCAGAGCCACTATGCCGAACTTGCGAGGTTCTAGCTGCTCGAGCAGCACCCTGTCTCCGCCCACAAAATTTAGCGACTTGCAGTTCCAGGTACCGAGTTTCTACTCGTGGTCCGTTTTTCGTTGCCTAGGTCCATGCCGAATGTTCCGAGTTGTATTTTCTTGAATGTTCGTAGTGTAATTGTTTAGGTAGGTTGCCTTACCGAGTCTCGTGATGGGGCTGCCATCTTGGGTATAGCGTTCGAGACAGCACGTTTCTTTACTCAGCCGCCCACTCCGGGTCAGACGCTGTTATGAGCCGCCCCAAACCTGGGAAACAGACGCTCAGAAAGGCTGAGCTTCCCTCCGAGGAGGTCAGCCTACCTCCCCCTTCCCTGTCAGCATACGACCGAGGTCCCACCACGGGTTGGTTATCACGATCTTGGCTTGGTTACTCGTATCCCGGCTGGTACCACGGGGAGGTAGGGATAGGAGCTGCTGATGCTATGGACCACAATGGGGTTTATTTTATGCCAACTAGTACGGGTTGTACTGCAGGTACGCTCTGCCCAGCCGTTTACCTTATCCATCCGTTATCCTTATCCATCTCCACCGCAGCACCAACACCTGCAGAACTACCACGCTCTCTGCCGGTCACCATGTACTTCGTTTTGGCAGTTTTTTATGGGGAGTATGGTGATGTGGAACCGTCAAGCGTCGCGTTGTTCTAGCATAATTTGCCACAGCTCATTGCATTTCACAGAATCGTACGCCGTCAATAAATAGATGATGTGTCTGCAAGTGGTCTTAAAATTTCCCAAGGTTAACATCAGGTCCGTTGTAGATCGTCCCACTCGAAAACCAAATTGATATTCTCCAACAAAGGCTTGCTGCATCGGCCTCAGTCGCTGGAACAGGATACGGGAGAGAATTTTATAAGCGGAATCGAGGAGGATTATGCCTCGTTAATTACTACAGTCGAGTCTATGTCCCTTGTTGTAGAACTTAGTTATTCGGTCTAAAATGGCCCTACTCTTCTAGTTTGCTCCAGCTTAGATTTTCCACTTACCTGCCGTTTCCTCCTGCACTCCAGAGCAGTCGCAATTGTGTTGAAGGGCTCTAAGTTCACACCGCACAGAGTCAGCTTGTCCAACATATCCTCCATCTTAAAAAGATGCTCCTCGACATCGTCACCCACTTCACACCTTTGTCGATCACCCCAGTAAGTACTCCAGCGGAGATTACTCAGGAACTTTCAGGCTTGTTTGGTGATGGTCGCATTCTGAATAATGATGATCTGGATCGGCTCGATGAACAATCCGATGGTCCCTGTTTTCTGAAACTTACCCTTCATGAGGGCCCAGAACTTTTCTATTGGGAGAAGTTCTGGCGAGTTTGGTTAATTTGCCTGTCTCAGCACAAAACCAACATCGTTGGCTTGGTACCACAGCATCACCGGTTTCGCGTGTTGGCATGATATGGCGCCCCTTCGTGGGACCGGAGAAAGGGCAACAGGCACCTCTTCTTCCTTATATATTTGGCCGTTAATGATGCCGATCGTTCTGTACGGCTTGCTGGAATTGCCGTACCCATAGATCGCCTACCACACCAAGTACTTCTTGGCCAACTTGTCGATCTTCTTCTTCTGGAACATCCAGACGGAACTAGCCGACACAAACTGCAGTCCGGAGATTTGCTTGGCGTCCGCTTCAACCTACGTCTCGTCGTCTAGCACCAATCACTCGCGGTACAGCTTCCTGCCGCGGGATTTGGTCACCGTATTCTATTTATTGGTTCGGTTGGGCGCCTTCCTTTCATTACACGGAACACGGTCAAGTGGTCGATTCCCAACCAATTTACCTGTGGCACAGCCGTGGATTTTACACCATCGCACCCATTATTTTTTTAAAGAAGCAGTTCTTGTTTGGAAATCATCTCTTTAGGCACTTGACAGATTGTGACGAATTTTTTTTTAGTCTAATGTCGAATGGCACTGCCAAAGAAATGCACAATGTGGTAAAATCTATGCAATCTTACAACATCTGAGACTCACAGAAGGAATGCTTTCTGTATCTACAAAAGTGAAGTTGTTCAAATCACTTCTGTTACCCCATTTTTTTACGGCTCAGAATTAATTTTAAATGCTACAGCTGCTGCTCAACGCCTGAGAGTTTCTTTAAACCACTGTGTTCGATGGGTTTTCAATCTATCTAGATTCTCTAGAGTGACCCACCTCCAGCAACAACTGTTGGGTTGTTCTTTTGATAATTTTCTTAAACTGTGATGTTATGACTTTTTTTTAAATTATTTATCGCGGTCCTCACTACTTTAAAATCAATAACGCAAAACGCTCCTTTTGGTACTAAATCTGTCACTTAAAAAGCAATAAAGTTCTTCTCTAGTCAAGTAACAACACATACTGTCATATATTTTGCATATGTCACGGGAGTACGACTATGTAATAATGGTCGTGCCACACGCAAAATTTACAACACATACTGTCGAATATGTTGCGCATGTTACTAGTTTCTTATATCTACAATTCATCCGGTGTGCGTGTATTAGTTTTACGCATGCTGAGTAGCGAAAAATATGAAAAGAGCAGCCAAGCATAATTTTTTCCCCGTCAAACAGTATGTAAACGTTGATGATTTTAGAGACTTCATATGCATCATGATGTAGCATCACGATCTATTAACTGCGTTAGAGCAAAACACAGATATTTGCTTCCTTTTAAGCGGATGCAACAATATTGAAAACACACACTCATCGTGCCATGCCCATCTAGAACAACATTCGCATCTCCGGCAACTCTAGTCACACGGTACTACAAATTTTCATTCTAAGTAAACACTGGGAACGAAACAGTGGTTTTTCCAATTATACATTTGAGGCTGACCGGTGAAATTTTGCTTATGTGTGAATAGAGAGGACAGAAATGATCCTGCGTTGAATCAATACAAATGCAGCGAGTGGAGACTTGCTAACACACGCATTGCTCCTGCAGAAACACATACAAGCGTGTGGCCGTGATATATTTTGTTGCTTTTTAGTTATTACTTTTTGTGTATGATGCGCGGGTTTTTGTGTCTCATAAAAAAGTAATAAAATGTTGCTCAAAGTAACAAAATCTTTCCCGTTTGTATTGGATGTTTCCTTTTTGATAAGTTAGTACCTTTCAGAAGTACGCACTAGAGTCCGTAACTTTGTGATCACCCATCATAACACCTTTTATTACAGTAATACTTCTCTCGTACATGCACCTACTCTTTGGAATCTTCATGCGCCCGAAAATCATATAAGAACTGTAAACCAGTTTTCAATAAAGCTTTCTGTGTTAGTATTGAGCAATATTTGCTAAGCCAATTGAACAGAAACTGTTAGGTACATATTTTAACATTGTTCATAAATTGGAAAAAAAATTACGAAATTAAAAAATCTCTCAAATTTCAAATAGGGTATCGAACATCTTCGTCAGTTTTTTTTTATTCTCGCTTATTTTCCGTAGGTTTAGTTCCGCCACTGTTGTGGCCAATCACCGACGCCCAGGGAGGCGACTCCACACCCAGGACCCTAACTCACGACCCGTTTATTAACGGACCGGCGCCAACGGCTTTACTTCCTCATGCGATGGAAGGCGTGATCCCAGAGATTTTTCGCCTCAGAAAATCTCCCGGTGTCGGCTAGGATTGAATCTAGACCAGTTGGGTTGGTTGTAAGTGGATCACGCCACCTCACAACCATCGACGGCTATGTCGGCGGTGGGATTCGAACCCAGGCGTCGAGTGTGGTTGGCGGAGACGTTGCCAACCACACTAGACCCCCGCTCTATCTTCGTCAGTGGTTTTCTTCGGCAGTTTTTCTGCAGCAATCTTATGCAAAAGGGGGCCGAAGAAAACCCCTGACGAAGACGTTCAATACCCTATTTCAAAAATCATACCCATGAAGGGTTAGTTTTCACAAAATTAAAAGTTATAAATCATACTTGAAAAAGACACGCAAATAAACTTAACCGTACGGGTCAGCAGGGAAGTGCTACATTCCTAGTTAACTTAATTTTTCCTACAATTAAAAAGTTATACTTATTACTATACTAAATGCTTGGGAAACATTTCACCAATTAATTTTCTTTAAAAATTTTCATACATTTTTCGCAACTCACAGTTTCCATTCTTCCGTTTTTGTAGGTAATGTAATATTGTTTGTTCTGATTTTACAATCAGCATTGCTTGATTACTTTTTTGGAGTAATATTAATTTCTACTTACTCGATCCATCAATGGGTAATTTAAACAAATATGATGCAAAATGTGAATGAATCCACCATCCATCCTCTGCCACTCAAACAGCTGTTCCAGTTCAACAGCAGGTGCAAGTCATTAGGTGCCGAGAATATCGTGGTACATATATATTATTTTTTGTTCTGCTAAACCCTGGCCGTTAGTACCACGGACGTTGGTCCTTGCATCCACAGGGCGATGTGAATTATGATTTTCAGTTCATGCCGCTTTAGCTAGGCTGTTATTTGGCCAAAACAGTACAGAGAACAAAAAAGGAAGTCAATTATGTACCGTGTAATTTCACATGGATCACATCCTTTCGTTATGATCCGACAAACGACGCAACGGCTGCCGGGGCGCCGTTTTGTGATTGTTTGTTTTGAGTTTTGGCTTTATCGTGGCGCGGCACGAAACCGTTTCTATGGTCGAAATTGATGAGATGATCCCGTCATCAATTTCTCATCAAATAGTTTTCCCAAAGATGAGCACCGAGTTTGTCAATGATAAATGAAAGTATTTCCAAAATCCATTAGCGGCAAAGGAACTGTGGAATCCTTCTACCTCCCACTGTCCTTGCTGGCTGTAGCATTCCGTCCGTCTTGTCAGAGCTGGGGAAGCAGCATCCAGGATGCACTGTAAAACTTAATTTGACTTTGTTAATTAATCTCGATTCTTACCTCGCGTAGAAAGTCTTCCTCCTGGAAAGGGGTATGGGGCGATGTTTTGTACAGTTGGGGTACAAGAAATTCGTAACTTGTCGCATGTCATAGCAACACATGGAAAGTCTTTGTTCTGTCATTCTTCCACTCCACACTGATAGGCAGGTTCTCCGTAGCTCAGATTTCTCACCCCAATCCCGGGCAGGCACGGTGTGTTCGCTAATTGAAAGCAATAGGCACACTGGATCAAAGGCGTCTCGTGTGAGAATGCGTGCCTAGAAAATTTGAATTTGTTGTTTGGAGAATTAGCAATATTCTCGAACTATGCTTTTTCAAAAAAGATTGAACAATGTGAAAGTAAATATTTAGTATATTGATTTCTAACTAAATTAGAGAGTAGAGAAGCTTGCGTGAAATCCGTCAGTTGCATTTGAAAAGCTTTAATTGGTAACTGCTCCTCGGTTCTACAAAGAGCTATGTACGTGCCAATTATGAATTGATTTGTTTGACTCAGCGGAAGACACAGATTCTACGTCAATGGGAAACGTCGATGATTGCATCCCAGTTGACACGTAGGCAGTACTTAAAATTCCACTCATTTCCACGATTAGCGTGCACCTGAATGTAGGAAATGCTTGATTGCATTTGCTTTGATTTTCGCTTCAAAGTTTCGCTTCAAGTGAAAAAAAAGAACTGAAAGGTAAAAAGAAGTACGTAACTGTTTTATAATACATATATGAAAACAAAAGTAATTGATCAAACTATCCAACAACAAGCATTTCCGCGACAACTTCTAAAAACCTTCAATAATCCCAAAGAGGAAACCGAAGGCACCCGATATCGATAATGTGTTTGAAACAAAAAAAAAGCTCATATAACAACTTCCCCCCGACCAATTTGTCATAACATTTGTTTTCTCTGATTGACTGACTAATCACAACAGCCTAGGTAGCAGGTAACGCCAGACTGGGCAGCGCGATCGGACTGCTGTCCCCGACTTCACCTGCATGCGGCCCAGTGTCGAGCGGATCGTCGGTCAAGCGCGAAATAAGAAATTCCAAACGAAATTAGCTGGTATCGGCATATCGTGTCAAACTTTTATGAATGAATGCTACACCACCGAAGCGGTGAATGAAAGAAAAAAAAATATATTCATATCTTCATTCACCGATTCCAAAGCGATTGATGCGATGGTATCAACATATTCTGGGAAATTGGCAGCAAAATTGAGCTGCATAAGAAGAATGTGAAAAATCGTAGATTGACTTTGGATCAGCGGATCCAATCAATCACGAATAAGCCATTATAAACCGAGCAGTGCAGTGGTCAACGGTGGGCTGCAGTTTTTGTCTAGTAGCTAGGTGGAAATAAAATTAAATTAGTCTCTTCTCAAAACGGCAGCTCGCTCGAGCAGGTGAGAACGGATACTAATAATCACCGTTGCGGTTGCCGATATTGAAACCGCGCCCTGTCCATGCAGCGCCTATTAACATGTTTAAAATTTTATTCGCACCGCATAGCCACAAATATCTGAAGGTTTTTTGTCTGATGTTTTTATCACTATCATTATTATTGACTTTATCTACTATATAAAAATGGAATTCCGTAACGCTTGATCTTATTGATATTATTCCCTCCGTCTCTGTGGTGTACAGTAATCATCATCATTTAAAATCGTTCTAAATCAGAAAAATAAGCGGTGACATGTAGGTTTTTTAACCGGAAAATGTTCGCTGATGTTCAGGAAAGACATTTGGAGAAAAATAATTAGTATCTGATTACTACAATTTGAGATATTATTCACAAAACTACGTGAAACATGCAAAAATATTACTTTTCAAGCTGAATTTGCCTCTAAATCGAAATTCAAAGCGATGACATGTGATTTTTTTTTTCATTAAAATGTTTGTTACGTTCAGGAAAGACATTCGAGGAAAAATAATTAGTATCTGATTACTAATACTTGAGATATTATTCACAAAACTACGTAAAACATGCAAAATTACCGAATTTACCTCTAAATCAAAATTCGAAATCGATGAGCGATGACATGAGATTCTTTTTTCATTAAAATGTTTGTTAATGTTCAGGAAAGACATTTGAGGAAGAATAATCAATAGCTGATTACTAAAATTTTAGATATTATTCACATAACTACGTAAAACATGCAAAATTGTGACTTTTTGTGCTAAATTTACCTCTAAACCAAAATTCAAAGCGATGACATGAGATCCTTTTTTCATTAAAATGTTTGTTAATGTTTAGGAAAGACATTTGAGAAAAAATAACACGTATCTTATTGCTAAAAGTTGACATATTACTCAAAAAATTACATATGTTCGAAGCATTTTTGAAGATGATTTTCTGCATGCAAAGAAACACCTTTAAATACTCCCTTTGATTTTTTTTTGAAAAACATATAATACAGGTAAAACTTTGACTTTTTAAGCATAAGCTCAAATCGCATCTAAATCAAAATTCAAAACATGTGATTTCAATAAATTGTTCCAAATATTTTTTTGCAGAAAAATCCATGTTTTGAATCAGTGCGAGCCGAGCATAAAAAAATTACATTTCTGATGTACACTAAGGTCGCTTTATACACGGTTTTTTTTTATGCGGGTTTTTTTACGCGGCTTTTTTTACGCCGATTCCGGAATTCACACGGATTCCGGAATTTATGCGTTTTTTTTACGCGGATTCCGGAATTTACGCGATTTTTTACGCGGTTTTTTTTTTACGCGGCACGTATCCCCCGCGTAAAAAGCGACTTTAGTGTATTCGTAGATTTGTGAACAGGAACACATTACGGGATTTGATTTACTTTTTTAACTTCACCCAAACTAGATCTTGGAACATTTAGCTGGAGAAAAGGTTTCATTTCATTGGTTTGAACATAGATTAAGAGGCGTCTTAAGCATTGAAAGTCATTTTTTATTTTCTACATAGTTTTGTGGATTAAAGCACAATTGTTAGTTATCAGAAAACCCTTACTTCTTCTCAGGCGTGTTCCTTTGACACCAACAAACATTTTCGTTTTGAAAAAAATCTTAAGCATCTCTTTAGATTTCATTATAGAAGAGAAATAATTAATAGTTAATTTCCTAAAAAAAGGTTAACTGTAAACGCGTGTCAAATAGCCCGAATATCACCCAGTATAGGTATATTCGAAACTGGGAAGACTCAACACAACATTTTCCAAAACGGCGGCTTCCGGCTTCAGAAAAATAACCTAAAGTGGCATTTGGCCAACCATTTCAATAATTCCGAAAGTGGTACTCCATACGTCGTTTGGTAATCCGATATGGCGACTTCCAGTTTATGTGTGTTCTGTTCTCAAAATATTGAAGTATTTAAAGTGATGATGAACGTATAAGATGTGAAATATTTTTTAAGTAAGTTGTGCTAAAGCAGTAATGAATTATAAAAAATGATTCTTGAATTTAAAACCTTTGATCCCGAGCATCGCCGGGAACGTTTAACTAGGTTGTTATAATGCTAATCAGAAAAGCAAATAACTCGATGGAAATTCGCCTCATCTCAAAAGTCGATTATTTCCTCCATAAAAACATAAATTTAATTTTTGACTGTCTCGTGAAGTTGTTACGTTACAAATTAATCAAATGTAATGAACAATTTGGGAACGTAGAAATTTCATAATTAGATATGACATGTTTTCTCCAAGTAAAGAAATAACGTTATTAGGATGTTTATGTCTAAAAATGACCTCATTCAGTCATAACCGCGTAAAAGAATTTATTTTATTAAAATTAGATGGGTATAGGATAAAACGAATCAATTCTAACAGTACGACTTCTTCGTTTTGTCTTCGCAATAAAAAGTATTTTTCGATTGCCAACTTCCAGCTTTACCCTACCTACACTAACGATACTAACGGAAATATAGTCAAAAAGTGTAGTGTTTCTTCAGATTACATGTCATCATAAATAAATTAACCTTCTTGGGAGAAAAATAATGTAGTTTAATGCAATCTCACGCCACTGATTTCGACACGATAATTTTTAATTTGGATGAAACTTTACTTGGGCTTTCGTTAGAAGTGACTGGTTATTTTTCAGCAACGTAATGATGTCTTGAACTCATTATAGTAAGTGCGATAATATTTAAGATTTAGAATAAACTTTGCACGGTTGTTTAGTTTTGGAAGGAGTGTTATTCTATGATATAAATTTATCATTTAATACTACGATTACATACCCGAGTGGGCTATTTAAAAATATTTCGTAAAAATATATCATGGTAAACAATAAAACTTCAGTTTAAAGATATTTATTTCGAAATATATTATATCCAATTTTACCATAAAAAATAAAATTGTTTCACTGAAATGCATGCGCCTCTTCAAGATATTATTCAATAAGAAAAATATGATTAAAAAGGAGTAAAATTTATTATTCGGAGAACGATCGTAAACTCTATTCAAATCAACGAATGACGAAGATGTAAATCTTCGATTTCAATGGTTTTATAATGACGAACTATTTATATCCATTTTTTCATATAGTTTTCTGAAAACGTAAAATACATTAAATGAAGGATATTTATTGCACTTAAAAAAAATCTAGAAAAATTATTCCAATTTGGGTCGAAAATTCAAAAATGACTCTCCACATTTTGTCCCGCGATTTTTGAACTTGTTCACGTCGGATTTTCGAAGGGTGTGTGTGACCAAAATTCATTTTTGGTTCGCCTCTTCCATTGAGAAGAAGTTTTAATCTTCGAAACAAACTGAATATTAAATTGAAAACCCAGTTTTTATTTCACCAAGGCTTCATTTCTCCAGTTCTCAAGTGTGACTAACGTCGCCGCTTGGTGTGAGACGAAACCAGATTTTTTTTCAGCAAACATTAGCATAAATTATTCCTAAATGAAGCTGTTTAGCAAACACCGTCAATCGATGCCGCCTTTCAAGTCGGCCCGATACACATAGCTTAATCATCTGAATAACAAAATCGGATTAAATCCCGATTAGCAACATGTTTAAACATCGTAGCTATTTATTGGCGCTTAGAGTGTGAAAAATACATCACTTCATTCCCTGGATGCTTGAATAAAAAACACCGTTTAGTAAACTATTCAGATTTTGTGTTATTTGTGTCCAAGTTTCGTCAGATTTGCGCATAGTTGCTCAAAATTTTCAGCGGACCTCTGCCGAGTGGCTTTTAAATTTCATTTTTATTTTGCTGAAATTGTGCATTCATTTTTCCTGTGGGCTAAAGATCTAATTTTGTGCTATTAGTTTTTTTTAATGAATAACAACTAATTTTTAAAAAGAGTTTGTGTATTTTTTTTGAAGTAGAATACTTCTCTCAGGAAGTTCGGCTACATAGGGATGTAAAATGAAAATCTAAAACCGAAAAAACTGAAAAATATGTCCAATTTCAAATGCTAATAAATCGGTTAGTATTCGATAGATTTCCTTCGTTCTTGCAGCAATAGATTGGAAAATCTTCTAAGATTTTTCCCAACAGAAGAGAACTGTAATTGTATTATACACACTATTGTACTATTGAAAATAGTCAAGCCTTGTCAAAACGAAAAATTCGACCTCTTATTGGTAGTTATATGATTGCTTCCCAAGCACGGTCGACAGAATCATATACCTTGCAATTGAAAACATGCTATTTGGCCTATAAAAGAGCTTGTTTCAGCCGAAGCCGCTCATAACATTTTTAGACAGCGACAACAGCTGTCGTCCTTCCTTAGCAGCAGCACTAGCCCTGTGGTTGGTCACCACGTCTCAGGAGCAGCGCGGTTCTTCTCAGCGTGTGTCGCCAGACTGCCATTATTCCCCCCGTGTTGGGGCAGCAGGAAGATTGCCATCAGGAAATCCAATTTTGAAAATCAAAATGCCTTTCTTTTTCAAGGCAAATAAACAAGTCATTGAAAGTTAATAATTTTTGACAACGCAAGCAAGCACTCTGTGTTGGATCCTAGCAATTTAAATCTGTCGCACCCGTCTAATTTACTGAATGTGAAATAGCTTCCACAGTGCATGTTGTCCGATTATCTTAATTCCCCCACTGTTTTTTTTTTTTTTTTTTTTTTTTTTTTTAAGGGGGGATTTGTTAGTAGCTTAAGTATTTATGATAAATATTAGTAAATAATGAGTATGTGTGTCCAATCACAAAAGGTGACTTCTCAACACTGTTAGAAATTTGTAATTTTAATTGTTAGGATTTGTTTGCTTTCGCAATTAGGACTTATCATTCGTAGGGATTTAAACCTACTTGTCAGAAAAGGGGAATTAAACTTACAACTAACTTTATTGCTAACTTATTGGCTATAAAGAGAGCTTATCGTAGCAATTGAGGATTGCAACGATTTTTGTCGAAAATTGTTAATAATTTTATTTGACATAGCTTCTAATGGTTCAACAGCAGTAAGTCTATGTAATTCGAGTGTACCAAACCAAGGAGGACGTTGTTGAACAGCAACTTGACTAGATCGGTACAGCATAAAGCATTGCTGGTCTTAAAATTTGTTTGTAAATCAAAAGTTTGTTCTTTAAACAAAGTTTAGAATTCCTGTTAATGAGAGGATATAAACATCTCGTATATTTGATGCACTTGGCTTGTATACTCTCAATGTGCTCTTTGAAAATAAGTTTTTTATCATAAATTAGTCCCAAGTACTTAATCTTGTCGGACCAACTTAAAATAACCCCATTCATCTTGACAACGTGATTATTGTTTGGCTTGAGGAAAGAAGCCCTAGGCTTATGCGGAAAAATTATCATTTGAGTTTTAGAAGCATTGGGAGAGATTTTCCACTTTTGCCAGTAGGAAGAAAAAATATCTAAACTTTTCTGCAATCGACTGCATATGACACGAAGACTTTTTCCTTTTACGGAAATGCTTGTGTCATCGCAGAACAATGACTTTGTGCATCCTGGAGGCAAATCAGGAAGATCTGAAGTGAATATGTTGTACAGGACTGGACCCAAGACTGAACCTTGAGGCACACCTGCTCTGACAGGAAATCTATCAGATTTTGAATTCTGATAGACAACCTGCAGAGTTCGATCAGTAAGATAATTTTTTAAAATTTTGATTAGGAAAATTGGAAAATTAAAAGTTTGCAAATTCGCAATCAAACCTTTATGCCAAACACTGTCGAATGCTTTTTCTATGTCTAAAAGAGCAGCTCCAGTGGAATAACCTTCAGATTTGTTAGCTCGTATCATATTAGTAACTCTGAGCAATTGATGAGTTGTGGAATGCCCATGGCGAAATCCAAACTGTTCATTTGCAAAAATTGAATTTTCGTTGATGTGTGACATCATTCTGTTAAGAATAATTCTCTCAAACAGTTTACTTATTGAAGAAAGCAAACTGATTGGTCGATAACTTGAAACTTCAGCTGGGTTCTTATCCGGTTTTAAAATGGGAGTAATTTTTGCATTTTTCCATAATTTGGGAAAATATGCAATTTTGAAGCAGCAATTGAAAATTTTCACTAAAAATTTCATTGTGCTCTCAGGGAGATGTTTGATTAGTATATTAAAGATTCCATCGTCACCAGGTGCTTTCATATTTTTGAAATTTTTAATAATTGATTTAATCTCATTCAAGTTAGTTTCAATTATTTCTGCAGGTAAAAAATTCTGGGAAGAAATTAAATCAAATTGACGTGTGACTTCATTTTCAATTGGACTCACAAAATTCAAATTTGAGTTATGAACACTCTCAAACTGCTGAGCAAGTCTTTGAGCCTTTTGTTCATTGGATACAAGAAAACGTTCACCATCTTTTAAAACTGGAATAGGCTTTGAAGGTTTCTTAAGAATCTTCGACAGCTTCCAAAATGGTTTTGAATATGGTTTCAATTTTTCAACTTTAGTCTCAAAATTTTGATTTCTCAGAAGAGTAAATCTATGTTTAATCTCTTTCTGTAAATCTTTATAAATAGTTTTAAAAACAGGGTCACGAGAACGTTGATATTGACGTCTGCGGACATTTTTCAAACGAATTAGAAGTTGAAGATTTTCGTCAATTATTGGTGAATCAAATTTCACTTGAGCCTTTGGAACAGAATAATTCCTGGCATCAACAATTGCACATTTTAATGCTTCCAAAGCGGAATCAATATTCACTTCGTTTTGCAAATCAAGCTCATTATTGAAATTTCTCTCAATATAATTTTTGTATCTTTCCCAATTAGCTTTGTTATAATTAAAAACAGAGCTCATAGGGTTTAAAATTGATTCATGTGATAAAGAAAAAGTTATTGGAAGATGGTCAGAATCAAAGTCAGCATGTGTGATCAAATCACTACATACATGACTTTGATCTGTTAGCACCAAATCAATTGTTGAAGGGTTTCTTACAGAAGAAAAGCATGTAGGACTATTCGGAGACAAAATAGAAGAGTATCCTGAAGAACAATCATTGAATAAAATTTTGCCATTGGAATTACTTTGAGAATTATTCCATGAACGATGTTTAGCGTTAAAATCGCCGATTATGAAAAATTTCGAACGATTTCTGAATTCCCCCACTGTTAGGGCAGCTTAAAGGTTGTGATCAGCAACCGATTTTCAACCGCAAAATGCCTTTTTCAAGGCAAATAAATAATTGAAGTTATTAATTTTCTGGCATCAACACAAGCAGACATTCTGTGCGGGATGCAATCGAATTCTGTTGTAGTTGTCTTATTTTTACTTTATTGAATTAACCCCCCACTGTAGGGGGGTTAACCCAGTGATAGGCATAACCGGTTTTGAATAACAAACTGCCCTGTTATAACGCATCAACAAAAGTAGTTAGTTCGACTATGCAGAGCTAATATGAAGCCGATTCAATCAATCAGCATGAACAGAATTTCGTCGTCACCCAGCTGCCATGCCAAGTTGCAACATGACGCAACACGCAACAGCGAGCAAACGAAATCGCTTGATTTTACAAATCGCAATAAGGTACGGGTTAAAACCGTTGCGTGTGTGAGAGCACCATCGGTGTTTATTCGCTGGATACAAAAATCATATGCGAATGGTGGAATAATTCGTCTAAAGAACAATAAGAAATGGTAAAACTGAACTGAAAGGCGCGGCCTATTACGTAGCACCCTTCGGCTATAGAAGAGAGTTTCTGCGAAAACTAGCTACATTCATAAGTCGGAAGGTGAGCTGGATGGACCGTTCACAACGTTGACAGCAGTAGCAACAGGAGCAGTAACAGGCAACAGCAGCGGGTTGCGCCTGTGGCTGCATTCAAATTAAACAAATCACTTGCCCTGTGGTTGGTCACCACGTCTCAGGAGCAGCGCGGTTCTCCCAGTGTGTGTCGCCAGACTGCCATTATTCCCCCACTGTTGGGGCATCATGAAGATTGCCATCAGGAAATCCAATTTTGAAAATCAAAATGCCTTTTTCAAGGCAAATAAACAAGTCATTGAAAGTTAATAATTTTTGACAACGCAAGCAAGCATTCTGTGTTGGATCCTAGCAATTTAAATCTGTCGCACCCGTCTAATTTACTGGTTGTGAAACAGCTTCCACAGTGCATGTTGTCCGTGTATCTTAATTCCCGCACTGTTAGGGCAGCTCAAAGGTTGTGATCAGCAACCGATTTTGAACCGCAAAATGCCTTTTTCAAGGCAAATAAACAAGTAATTGAAGGTTAATAATTTTCTGGCATCAACGCAACCAGACATTCTGTGCGGGATGCAATCGAATTCTGTTGTAGTTGTCTAGTTTTTACTTTATTGAGTTAACCCCCCACTCTAGGGGCAGCGCAAAGGCTGTGTTAAGCATAACCGACTTTGAATAACAAACTGCCCTGTTAGAACGCGTTCACAAAGACAGTTAGGCCTCTGCCATGGTGAACGCGAACGCGAGCGATGGGGCGAGAAACTTGTCGTAGGTAAATAAACAACTCTCTTTACGGCTGTTCGGCATTCTGGATTTTGGCAATCAAAACTTCTGCTGGCTGTCAGATTTTCAGTGTGAAAACAGCCATCAACTTTGTTGTCAGAGTGCCTGACTACGATTTGGTAATATTGTTTGAGTTAAATGTTTACAAAATTTTACAATATTCCTCTTTCTCCCATTCAATAAAACAGGTAATACGATGCCTTCGTCATACGCAAGTTCACCATAACTCCCGCTATCGGCGTAACACAGAGATGCAATCAGCGTCATATCCGATTTTAAAATCAACAACAAACTGTCATTTTTAGGACAACCAAACAAATGAATTGAAGATTCAATATTTTCTCGTACTGAGCTTTAACCAAAAATTAATTATCTTAATTTGAATTTACATGTACACATACTCTGACTGTTGAAACTTGTTTGCGCCGCAAAGAGTTTGTTCTTTTCCTGTTCAATGAGGTCGTGTTTATATGTGCAACTGAAATTGAGTAGTACTTCAACTTCATTTGCACAGAATTTTCAATACTGCAAATGAGCGGTCAACATTTATTTGCTAGGAAAATGACTGACACGCAAGCAGCCGGGTTATCTTTCTTGTAAAAGTATTCTACTTCAACCTTCCTGTGATTTTTAATATTTATTTCTTAAATTCATCCGGCACAGGGCACAGTGGGGAAATGTTAGCCATCAGCCAGAAAATTTTTTTCATGTCAGCTGTTTTATTATATTGTTCCTTATTGCTATAATATTAAAGTGCTCAAATCCAAAAAATGGGCGCAATATCATGAAATCTGATATTTTGTGACTTTTCGTAGCTTGGCTTGGCAGTTTGACATTTTTTTACATATTTTTGAAAAAAGTATATTACTTTGAAACGCTCTGCAGCTCCAATGATAGCTTGAATTTTTTTGCGTCAAAAGAAAAGATTTTCCAAAATAGATTGTAAAATTTGGGAGAGAGCTGGCAGCATCTATCACAACTAATTTTTAAAAAGCCCAATAATAGGTTTCATGACTTCATATGGTAGGTTTTTTGATGCTCAACAACTTGGCCCAAGACATCAAAGAGCTAGGGTGTCCCAAAAAAATACTGGAGCTGTTTAAAGTTGAGTATGTCGGAAATTATGTTGCAAATCATTTTTTCTGCCAACACTGCCAGTGTACCGGCGTTAGTCAGATTTCTATTAGAAGTAACTTCTGAAACACGTTGTAGTTTCTACCTACGCCTAGAATATTGACCTGAATTTGTTTGTTTGATCCAACCGAATGTATAAACTCATTACGACAGGTGTTTTCTGATGGAAATCCTACCGACGCCGGTACATTGGTAATGTTGGCAGAAAACAAGATTTTCTGCATTTAAATCGACATATTCAACATTGAACAGCTATAGCTCTACTTAGGGACATCCTAGCTCTTCAGTGCCTTCTGCAAAATTGTTGGGCATCTAAAATACTATACTTTTACATAGCGTAGTGCATTATTAGATCATTATTGAGCTCTCTAGAAAGGTAAATGCAAAAAAGTAGGTTTTCCCATATAAATTTTCATCCAAATTTGAAATGCAATGCGCCAAGCGGAGACAAAACCAATCGACTTCCGGTAAGTTTAGGGTTGTTTGGGGCCCCAAAAGGAACCAAAAGAACTTAGTTCTGGAAAATCGATCACTTTTCCCCATCCTAGTATATATGCACTCTCCACACATTTTGGGTAGGGGGTTTGGGCTTTGGTTCAACCTTGATGGATTCAAGTCAATTCCTTTTCACTAACAGTAATTCCTTCTTTCGATACTTGTGGAGGATGCAGAGGATTCCTCAATCTCTAGTAGCAACATGTAATAAACTAACACTTTTGATATCCCTTCCTGTATTGATCTGCATTGGGCGTGGCCAACTACGTTATTGACCAGTGAAAAGAAAGATCACCAGGAATTGTACACGGAAAATGGCTTGCTACTCTTAGGCACCATTTTGACGGTTCTCTGTGCAATTTCAGTTGATTCTGGTCAATCGCGGACACTAAAAAATAGTTTACCACGTTTGTGATTTCATCCAAAATTTAGGTGAAAACGTAAGCTTTCAAATGCACATTGTTTGCTGTAGCGAAAATTGTCAATTTAGAGAGCATTGCGATATCAGTTTTTTTTTATTTTTTTTTTAACGTTGATGTTTTTAATATCAATGTTGTTGGTTTTCGCAAATACTAATAACGAAAATTAAATATGTCCGAGAACATTTCACTCGCAAAAATAGTCAAAAAAATGCCATGCCATATTCGTGTTCTGTACCCCAAAATTATGTGAATACCATATTTTTGTCGCATTTATCGACATTGTTTTTGCTTGGCCAGCCTTTGTATGAAGTCGCCCCACTGTGCAGCGTTTCAATGAATTGGTTACCGTACAAAAGCTGCGTTGAAAATGCACATAGTAATTTTCAAGGCGTCTAAGACACACCATTTTGACTACAAGAAGATTTCAAACTAATAACAATAATTTTCTCTTCAATAATTTACTACAGGAAAACAAAAAAAAAAACAAGTAACTTATCGAAAGCTAAAAATTAACCCTCTAGTGCCCAGTGTCGCCTTTAGACGGTCTTCAGTTAAACTTCAGAAAAGCTTCAATAAGAATTTGGGCACTAGAGGGTTAAGATTTCGTCCATTTTCATTGTACTCCAGCGCGAGATTTGGTTCACGCGAAATCCGGTGGTGGAAAAACGGCGAATACGTCTGTGTCCACGCCGGACATATCGATATACGGTCCCTTGCTAGTCAAGATCGTCGAAAAGTGCATGGACACGTTCCAAGAGTGGCTGCGCTGGCCGATCAACTCGATGCCCTAATCAAAACCTGAAGCAGTGCCTCCTCCTGCTTCGGAATACTATCGATGAGGCCAAGAAAAAGCACGAGGAACTCGTGGTTCGAGCGGAGGCGGTCAAAAGAGGTCAGGACCACGAGGGCGCCTGCCTGCCCCTCATTCGCAGCGGTCTTCTCTACCGGGCAGGTCGCTAAACGATTGAGGCAGTCCCAGGGGGAAGTGGCTCCCGGGAACACAAAGAAACGGCTGGTTGTGCTACTCCCGATGGATGGCACTCTGTCACACCAACCGGTTCAAGGTCTGCCGAAACACCGACCGAAGTGGAGGCTGCGGGAAACCCTTGGGTTGTCGTAGTAGGTAGAAAGCGAGAGGAAGGTGCGATGCGCAAAGATGGCGGAGCGCCCAAAAGACCAAAGAAGGTCAACAAGGTGCGGAACAGGGAGGATGCCCTCATACTCAAGACGAAAGATGTTGAGTACTCAAAATCTTGAAGAAGATGAGAGGCGAAACTCTGCTCAGGGAGGCACTGAAGGCAGGAAAATTGAGTGTCGGCTGCTTAGTAGGTCCCTTGGGCATACTACAGCAACCGGACTTTGCTTCAGGTGCTCGATAGATGACATGACGGGACTGATAAGCCTAACGCCGTTGGTTGTGGTGGGTGTACCCAGAGGGAGATCTTGTTGGAAGCTTTGGTAGAGCTCAACCGATCTGACCAACATTGGGCTCAAAGGACATTGAGCTGAAATGGTGTAAAGTCAATCATCGACGTGACGTTCTCCAGCCCAGGACTGATCACAAACTGGCGGGTGAACGATGACTACATAAATAGCGACCACCATTCGGTTTGCTATAGTGTAGACAACAATGTTAGGTACTAAGTGACGATTCTAACCGTCTGCGAGTGGAATACATCGGATTTCGTTGCCGAGGTACATCAACGACGATTGTTGAGGTTGAGGAGGAGGCAAGGGTTACGAATGAGATCTCACTGTGATCGCCAACTTCTTAAAGTTGAGCAAGGCACCGAGACTAAATGGAATCCTGAACCTGAACATCAAGACAGCCATAACATGAGTGTTAGAAGCGACACAAACGGGTCCTGATACCGAAGGCCCATTGGCACAGACCCATTTGTCTTCTGGACACTGCCGGTATGGTGCTTGGGAGGATTATCCTTAAAATACTGGTAAAGTACACGGAGGGTTTAGATGGTCTGGCTTGCGGAAGTGTAGGTCCACGCTGGATTTCATTCTCTCTGTCACCAATACGGCAGAGGTGGCAGACCAGAGCAAGAGATGCGGTATTCGCTATTGCGCAATCATCGCGCTTGACGCAAATGGCGCATTCAATAGCATCAGCTGGGACTCCATAGCGCTCGCGCCTAGGAGAATCCATGTACCGGCGTCGTTGTGTAAGTTTTTCGAAAATTACTTCTAGAATCGGGTACTAGTTTACAACACGGTGTAAAGTCAGAAGTGCCTCCCAATCACCGCAGGAGTACCGCAAGGCTCCATCCTGGGTCCAGTGTTGGGGAATGTCATGTACGACGGAGTGTTGAAGTCCGCACCCTTACCTCAAAGCGATCTTTGAAACTCCTGGTGGTTATGGTTGACGACAAGCTTATATTCAAGAGCCACATCAACTATGTCCTAGTACCTAGAGAATCATGTGCCTGAGGGTTGCGAGTGTGTATCGTACAACGCAATCTGCATCTTGTCCGGTATGATCAACGTGACACAAGGGGCATGCTACAAGATACTATAAGGTGATTCTCGATGATCAGATGGCGGCGGGAATGTTCCAATTCCGCAAAGGAAAGATGGACGCACTGTCTTATTCCAAAGGTATCCGGATTGGCAAGAAGAGAAGTGATCTTTCATCTGACACAGATCCTGTCAGGCCATGACTACTTCACCTGGGGTCTCCTATGTGTCCCGAGTCACGAGTGTGTAGATGAGAGGAGACCGCTGAGCGTGTCTTCTTCGTATATGCTCGTTTTGCGAGTACGAGGAGCGATATGAAGCCGGGCAGACACTACCCCGAACAACTTAATGTGGAAGATGCCCGAAAACCCGGACATCTGGAATGCGGTTTGTGCAGCCACCTCTCAGATAGCCCTGGAGCTACAACGTGTGTAGCGAGTCAACCAGTAACACCTCAGTGGGAGCTAACTGCCACGTTTAATGTGGTTAACTGTGAGGTATGAGAGTAAAGATGGTGGCAGGAAGTACAAAAAGCCACTTCCCGACGTAATACTTAACCGTCGTTCCGGAATAAAATGAAATAACACAGAAAACCTATTTTATTCTTCGACAGAGTCTTCAACTAGAGCAGGGGTTCCCAGACTTTTTGCTCGGTGAAGCACTTTTTGGGCCAAAATATTTAGCGGAGCACCTGCATTCTTCAAACTATCTTGTCGTTTACGTACTGACTCACTTCAGCAGCCTAGAGCCGTAATGGCTCGTGACGTATCAAGAATTTTCCTCCATTCTACTCGGTCCTGGGCTACTCGTCGCCAATTCCCTAGCCGTCTCGATACTTGCAAATCCGCTTCGTTAGGCCCCTCTATTACTGATGCCGGTGGGGTCCTTGAAGAAAACCGATTTTACCGCACTGTCGTCCGGTATCCTCGCGACATGCCCAGCCCATCGTAGCCTCCCAACCTTCATCAGGTGCACAGTGGGAATCTTTACAAGTAGTGTTTGCAGCTCGTGGTACGCTTTCGGTTTGTACTCCACCAAATATTGACCGCAACACTTTCCGTTCAAATAGGGCCATTTCGCGTATGTCCTCCGTGAGCAGCATCACGGTTTCGAGTCCATAGAGAACTACGGGTCCAATTACCCAAGTAACACCTGCAACATCTTTTACGAAAAAAATGAAAGGAAAAAGTTATAAATAAATCATAAATAAGTTACAGGGAAAATATAAGGCATTGATGTTTTAAATTGAAATAATAAGTTGAAGTTGTAAATACATTACGAATTGCTGTAAAAACTGATTTATAACATGTTTATAACCAGCTTTTTTCTTGAGAATGTAAGAGAGGCAACAGTGGTGAATATGTGTTTGACAGTAAAACGTATAGTGGAGACAAAATTTAAAAATGGCCGCAAAAGTTGTCGTTCAGTTTTAAATCAGTTGTAAATGTGATTTGATGGTGTGAACTATTTCTTCTTCATCAAATATAGTACAGATCAACTGTTATAATATTCAAAATTATTATAAAATATGTGAACACCTAGAGAATGTATGTTTTAATAAACATAAAAAATAAATTTGACAGTAAATTATAATCAATAAATTTATCATGCAATTTACATGAAACAATAAAATCGTTTGATTTGATCGGCCATGATTTGTTTCAATTCTCTTTTTTGTTTCGCTCAACGATTTTCGGTTTTCTTAATACTATTTTGATCATCGGTAAACACCTCAGATCAACGTTTGATTTCTGTTGTACTTAAATTTCAAAATATATTACCTTATACGTAGTTTAGTTTGGAGATTTTTTATATTGACGTAGAATCACGTCTTACGGCAACATATACAGGGGACCAGTTTCATTACAGGGATCCAATTTCAAAAACCAAAAACATCGAGAGCGTCACAAAAATTGTCCATTTTCAACCGTTTTAAGCTCAGTCAGTTTCCTACCGATTTTCGTTATTTTTGCAGTAATCGATTGGAAAATCAACCAAGCACCCGTCCAAATGCAGAAAGTTGTAATCTGATTGTTCGAACGATTGTACTATTGAAAATTGTCAAGCTATGTCGAAACGCAAATGTCGACCTCTGATTGGTCGCACAATGCTTCCTTCCCTAACAAGGTCGACAGAATATACCTAGTTGACTAAGAATGCGCGCTTTGTGTTTTATGTATAATTCATTCCATGATTGTGCCGATACCACCCGGACGTTGGTTGCTGATCGTGAAGAAGAAACAAAAGCTGGGTTTCAATTTCTGGCTGATCGCGCTGGGCGAGTTGATACTTAAGCACCTGACTATCTGGCGGCTGTTATGGAGTTTTCGGTAGCTGCAGAATTATTGGAAATGGCAGGCAATTCTACTGAAGAAAACGGGAGAACTAGAATCATTGGCGAATGGTTATCCGAAATGATGATAATTGAACAAACTTGCCAGTTTGTTACTGTTGTCAAATATAATAGCACCTGTTGGTGCTCCACAATTATATGATTGAAGTAGTTAAGGTTTTTCATCATGTGTAATACACGGAAAACCGCAAATTTCAGCATTCGCAAGACAAGAAAAATTCAACATTGCCTCAAGAATGTATTGGTGGCCGGTTGTAATATATACTTGTTCTAGTGATGGATCGCAGCAGATAACAGAAATGCAGCACTTACGCTATTGCGTCTTAAAACAAAACGGCTATAGTTCGACATCACAGCAGAATTTCCACCTTCATACTCATGTCTACCGTCGGCAGTATCAAACACGCACGATCTGCTTCCATGCGACTTTAGTCATACCTATTTTTTCAGTTATCCCATTCCACAACGTTGGAAAAAAAATCTTTGTCAGAGCGGATATCGCGCGCTATCTGGACCTTGAAGCATTTATGCGATAATTGAATGAAATTTTCAACTGCAGCAACCAGTCTTTTTTCAAGGCTTCTAAATATATTTGGAAGAGCATAATGAATGGTTACTACCCTAAACTGGGGTGACTTTGGTCACTGTACCCCTTTTTTGAAAATGTGGTAAAAAAGCGCTCGTAGTGCTTGGGACCTGTCGTAATCTTTACTGAATGCGTGGATATATGTTCGCATTGCTACTACTTATGCGTTTCCTGCTACTTAAAGAGTGTTTTTCATGCTAAAATATTAATTGAAAATAAAGTGTATTTTTGGCAATTTTTGTTGCATACAAACAATCGGTTCAAGCAGATTCAAAACAACAAGTTGCAATACGTAAAGTTTTTTTTTATTTTGTTCCTAGAATAATTCTTAAGATGAACAAATATTATAACAATACATTTTATTGTTATTTTTGCAAGTTTTTCCTCAAAGGCAATGTTGAGTCCCAATATTCTATTCAGCGTATTACATATTTCTCCTTAACGAAAACCCAAGACGTGAAGTAACATGCATGTTTGGCCAATTTCATAAGTCATATTCCTCGTGGACTAGTTGATGATTTTAGACCACCTTCTCTCTCAGTGGATAACAATTCCTATATATTCTAAAAATTTTGTATGAATCTCGTACATTCGCCACTATAAACTGTTCACGTAGAATGTGAATGACCCTAAAACTCGTTTAAGCCATTTAAGGCTGTTCAATTTAGTGAAAGTAGCAAAGTGTTACACCAAATTCATCAAAACAATGAAGTGATCAAAGTCACCCCGGAATGATGATTGGTGTAAAATTTTTAGAGCATATTTAAAAACAGCAAAAATGTTGCTAATCTTTTGAAGTAGTGACTGAATCTTTTTCAATGCATGCCAGTACTTGTTTTAGAAATATCGAATAATATTGTTTTCAGTATATTTTGAAAATATTTGAGATACAATCAAAAAAGTGATCAAAGTCACCCCAGTTTACGGTGCTAAATTGCAACTTTGATTGCAGTTTGATGCTGCTGCAATTGCGCAGCAGTGTGATGTATATTACGATTCATTAACACTGTGCATTACAAGCGGTATGTGCGAAACAAATCCGATTCCAAACAGAAAAGTTCAGCAAGTTCTGCTCACGGCGCTGAGTCCGTTTTAGAAAATTCATAACACTTCATTGACAAATATGTAACGTCTTGAAGAAGACGGTTGTTGCTTGACATCACAGCATAATTGTGACCCTTATATCCGATACGAGAACGGGAACATCTTCCTTCAAGCCGTGCAACACACGATACATGTTATATTGTTGCATTTATAAGGCAACAATAGGTTGACAAGAGGAATGTAACATTTTACTTGAAGCAGCAAGCGTACGGTGGTCTGAACTTTGCGGCAAGTGTAATAGTAGAACGTTTGCTGTAATCCGCCAACCGGGAAGCAACCGAAAATGTTCCTCCTTACAACGAGGTTTGACCTGTTGTGACAAATTTCCTGGCTCCTTTATCGCTTGTCTCTGGTGCCATCTCAATGATGACACATTTGTTGGCAGGTACACAGTTGACGATAAAATAATGCGCTTTCACGCTCAAATTTCGCTTATATACCGACAAACTGTGAGCAGCGTAGCCCATCCTCTTTTTTACGAACGTAGTAGAATGGTATAACTGGAAATAAGTTTTCCAGTTATTCCATTCCATAACGTGCGTAAAAAATCTTTGTCAGAGCGGGTATCGCGCGCTATCTGGACCATGAAGCATTTATGCGATAATTGAATGAAATTTGCAACTGCAGCAACCAGTCTTTTTCAAGGCTGCTAAATATATTTGGAAGAGCATAATGAATGGTTATTACTAAATTGCAACTTTGATTGCAGTTTGATGCTGCTGCAATTGCGCAGCAGTGTGATGTATATTACGATTCATTAACACTGTGCATCACAAGCGGTATATGCGAAACAAATCCGTAAATGTCAATTTACTAAGTTTTCATCATTACAAACCAGTCACTTCTTACAGTATCTCGATCATACTCATGGTTCATAACAATTTACAGAAGGGGCATCTTCGCCGATTGAGGATTCCGGCCTTTCTCCAGTTAAACTCCGTCTTCTTACAGCATCATGAAATACAAACAATCTTCATATTCATATACTTGACCAAGGATTCCAACGATACCTTCGGAAAATTAAAATTCTTTCTGCTTTGTTTATTTTAAACATTTAACAAAGCTGAGATTATTAACTGTTACTGCACAGTTCAATTGTCTGGTAAATACAACTAATATCAAACATTTATGAATTGATTATACGATTCTTTTTATGTTTCTTTCAACAGAGTCGACTTGAGCACATCGATTAGTGCGTTTTCGACGTAGAATTATGTCTTACGGCAACATATATAGGGGTACAAATTGTAAAACCGAAAGCATCGAGAGCGTCACGAATATAGCCCACTTTCAAAAGTTCTGAACCCAGCTAGTTCCCAACGGATTCCGTTTATTTTTAAAGCAAAAATAATATACGAAACAAATACGGAAAAATATATCGCTTCACACCATTAAACTGATTAACCCTAATCGAGTGTATTTCCAAAGCTATTGCAAAAAATTATTGACATAAGACAGGCTGTCGTAATTCTACGTTAACCTTGCGGTCCACAGTGGTCGAAAAGGACTGAAATCAGGGTGAAATTAATAACTTCTCAGGGTTGCCTCCTAGATGAACAATGTCTTCTCGAAAGTTGATCGTGAAACCATTGGTCAACTTTTGGTAACGGCTATGTAGTTCAAAATTTCACCGCTAGGGCGGCGCTGTCACTAACTTCTTAAGGAAGCAAAATAGAAGGATAATGTCTAAAGGAAGTTTGTAGAGAATAGTATTTTGAGAAACTCTTCCTTGGATATGAAGTTAGTACCTGATGTATTTTTTAAGAAATTTAGCAAATAATTTCAAAAAACTTTATGTACGGCTACTTATAGCATGTTGAAGAAGAAAACCCCGGAAAATCTCGAACTTCACGATCCAGGTATATTAAACGAAGTTAAGGTATGCGTAACGGCTATCAACATTTAGGTAGTTTGAGTTTTAATTTTATGAGTGGCGTTCTAAGCTCACATTGCTTGCTAAAAATGTCCGCTTGGGTGTCGCACGCTCGTTTTTGTTTTTTAATATTGTGCACGTTTCGGTGAAAATTGCCCAGAAAACTTTTTTGTTCCTGTCTCCATGAACACGAGGGAACATTATAGTCTTTGAATGAGTGCGGGTATCGGCGGGGATACCATTTAAAACTCTACACAAAGTTGGAGTGCCAAGTATTTTTTTATACTTATTTTGTGGAGAGCTTATTCCCTTGAAACAACCCTAAAAAAGGATAACTGAAGTTGTAAGAATGCTGTAGTAAGGCCATATGATCAATTTGACACTACTGTAACATTCATTACTACTTCTGCATTCTGTAATAAATCACCTGAGTAAACAACGTAAAAATAGAGAATTCGTGAGTGCACAAGAAGCCAACTTTCTCAACTAAGTTAAATGTATGACAACATTAATAATCCCAACATTCTGATGATTTTCCACTAGCTTAAACTCTGAAGAAATGATTCCCGAATAGGGCTTGCTCGATGCATTAATTTAAAAAATTGACTTTTTCCGACTTTATGCAGTTCCAGACCACTGTGCGGTCGTTTCTTATAAACAACCTCTTTCACTTTTTATTTTCTTTACTACAATAATCAAGATGGTGACGGCGATTTTTTTTTATAGGTTGTAGTAGCTTTATATAGCTCTGCTTAATTGGTTTCACGATTCCATCTCGAAATTGTGGCAGAATTTACTCCTTGTTTTGTTTGCTAAAAGAGTAAGAAAGTTCAAATAATTAGTACACAGCACCTGACTTCTTAGTTCACCTTTTACTTGTATGGGTGATGTTTCAATGTACATTTTTTTCAATTATCTTGCGATGTTTTTCCTGAAATAAACTTTATAGATAGTGGTTGTATAATCTTTGGGCAGTTCGTGTACCCATTCAGCGAATGCTAAAAATCAAAATGGCTGCACGTAAAGATATTGTATTTAATCACTATACCAACACCCTATTCTATCAATAAATTGTCTTGATAATTTCCATGATTATTTTCGTGGGTCATCTGTTTTTTATGTATTTGAAACAATCATCAGCGAGAAAAATTTCAACTGCAATTTTTTTATGACCTATTAATAACAAGCCACCATTTGTTGGCACTGGAAATGTAAGAATGGTGGTTATAGTCGTTATAAAGTTGTTCTTTATAAGTCGTGCGAAAAATTCATTAAAAGTTGCATATATGTGTTATATTGGCTCCGCCCCTTGCGCTTTTTGAGTTGTTAACAAGTTGTACATAAGTTTATACGTTATTGTGCCAGTAACGAAATTTGTTATATATCAATTACCTAAACTTATTAAAGACTAACCGTGTTACTTGGGTAGGGTTTGTACATCGCGGCGTATGCTCCTGGATCGAAACGTCCTACGAAGGGCAAAGTAGGCTCGATTTTCAGTTTGAATAAGTCGTTGGAGCTGCTTACTTGTCTTATCGTCGGCAGTTACCAGAGATCCCAAGTATACGAACTCCTCTACCACTTCGAGTTCGTCGCCGTCCATGATCACCGGCCGTGGGAGGCGAATAGTTTCTTTCGAGCTTTTTCCTTCCATATGCTTGGTTTTCGACGCATTTATTTCTAGTCCAACTATCCTAGCTTCCACTGTTAGTTTGGCATAGATTGCCTTCGCGGTCGCAAAGTTTCTTGTAATATCGTCGAGGTCGTCTACGAAGCCTATGAGTTGACTACTTTTGCTGAAAATCGTGCCTCTCGTTTCGATGCCCGCTCGTTGGATTACACCCTCAAGGGCAATGTTGAACAACATGCAGGATAGTCCATCTCCTTACCTCAACCCTCTGTGCGCGAGGGGGGGGGATTCGAGAGTGTCCCCGACACGCACACGTAAGACATCACTCGGGCTAAGGTAGCTTTGATAAGTCGTGTCAGTTTACCCGGAAAACTGTAGTCGTGCATTATATGCCATAGCTGGTCTCGATCGACTGTATCATACGCTGCCTTGAAGTCCACGATAACATGATGTGTGGGCACGTTATACTCCCGGCATTTCTGAAGAATCTGTCGGAGAGTGAAAATTTGATCCGTAGAAGCGCGTGCTTGTGTAAAACCCGCTTGGTACTGCCCTACGAATTCTTTCGTTAAAAGATAGACGGCGGAGTTCTATCTGGGAGAGAACTTTGTAGGGACGCGTTGATCAGCGTAATGCCGCGGTAGTTGCTGCATTGTAGCGAATCACTCTTTTTATGGATAGGGCATACAACTCCTTCCATCCATTCCTCTGGTAGTCTCTCTTTCTCCTTCCTTGTCGTTTACGTTGATATGGTATTGTTATTGTCATCGTGAGCATTAAAATCAGTAACAAATATCTACTCTTTGATTATGTTCAGTTTTATTTCGTAAATATTTATCAACAAAAACGACTTATTTAATTTAACAAGTCAGCTTTCTAAGAATTCGCAAGCCCTGTAATATTTGATTTTTTTGTAACAATTGTAGTCGGACCTCTGGTTCAGTTTTAAGTCGGGATCGATAGTCTTTGTTTTTGCTGAAAATCCGGGCTTCTGACTCACTTTACCAGACAAAATTTTCAATTAATTTTTTATCTGACACCAAAATTCCTCCTGCGATTTTTTTGGATTCGAATTTCAAATCGATCAGGCATTTATATTCGTCTGATGTCAATGATTCTGGCTTTGCTGACATTGGGAAAAGCTGCTCTACCATGTCATTCCTTCGATTTTGTGTGGAACTCATCGGAAGAGTATTTCAATTCAATTACTGTTTTGGTGTTGCTCTTGCTGAGTGGAGCACTTGCAAAAGCTTCGCGGAGCACCGTTTGTGAATCCCTGTACTAGAGTAATCATTGCAATGGTCATGTCAATTTTGTAGAGCTTCGCAAAACATTGCGATAATTTTTTTCTAATATCTAACCTGTAGCACTTTGGCAAGTTTTATTGTTCTATGAAGAATATTTGAAAGCAAGTTTCTTCTTGATCCTAGATATGAGCATTTTTTTGTGTTTTAGCTGTCAGCAATTTTTGTGCGTGTGTATCTAAATAGTCCTGAAGGAGACACCAATTAAAAAACTAAATCGTTTTCAGCAAAAACTGATGTCTCTTATTTTAATCCGCCCACTGTGAGCTGTCACTTCTCGGAAGTGGTTTTCAAAAATAAATCTCTTATTTACATTTCGCCACCCACTTTCAAACTGCCGCTCCCACATCAATATGCAAACAGACCTCACACGCACAGGCTGGACCCCCTTCACTAATCGCGCTTCCTTTCATCTTGATTCGACTTTGCAGATTACAGCAACGCGACAGATTGGCCTAATGGACTAAATGCTTCCTCATCGTCGGCTTATGTCAGCAACTATTCGCCAATGCAAACGACGCCGCCTTCCTACGCTGGGTACGATCCATGCCCGATGGCAGAACACCCGAACTACAATCTTCCAACAGGTATAGAATTCAAGCTGATTTACAAATTAATCAGAGGACTAATTTCTTTCCGGTTCAAAAGTTCTTCCAGATTCAGCACAAACTTACCAGGACTATTACAGCCTTCCACCGGCTTCCAGTACGACACCCCACCAAACAATGGCACATGGGTACGTTTCGAAGACGACGGATTTGGACGGTTCCTACGGACCCTACAGCCAGTGGGCCAACGGCTACGGAAGCTATCAGTATAACTCCGCCTGCCCACCACCGTTGCCACCGCCACAATCGCAATACCCACCGGCAACACCGGCGATGGTTTTGTGTCCGCAAATGTTCAGCACCGTTAATCAGAACCAAATTCACGTGCACCTGCACGGAACGGGTAGTGAAAAGTTAGAGCAGTATCTTGGCGGCACGGAGAATGGGTTTACTATCAATCCTATTCCCCCGGGTGGTGTTGGAAGCAGAACGTCGGCTTCCGCTGTTGAAATCGGTATCGGAACTCACGACAACAGTTTGATGAGTCACGACGGAAATCAGCAACCACCGCAGCAGCAACATTCCGGTGACGTCGTCAGTGATCCTCAGGAAACCCGCGAGGAATCGGTTACCGGTGATCCGAGCAGCGTTTGGCGGCCCTACTGATGCTACGAGTTCTAATTTAGACTGATTCGAGAATGATTTCATTATTTAGAGGTGGCATATATTTTCACTATGCCATGACGGAACGATAAGAAGAAGTACCGATCGCTCAAACTTCTTTGGTTTTAGACGTACACGTACTCTCACTCTCTCTAGTAGGTTATTTATCTAGAATAATTTAAATAAATTCTGTTCCCAGCGACAGATTTTGGTTATCTGAAGAAGTCTACATCCATATCAATGAACAAAATGCAACAAATTAATGTAACCTGTCTTCTGTAGGAAAAAAATGTATATGGTAGAAAATATGAAAAACCTAGACTCTAGAGCACAGTAGTTGAACGTTGAATTTACAATAAATATTTGTATAAAACCGATGTTGATTATTTGTTTTTGTTGAGCTGATTGACCTGAATCTTGAACAAGTTTTTGAAAGTTTTCGTTTCGCTGAATTCTGATAAGTATTAAACGCAGCACGTTGGGCCTAAAAACTCCGTGCACTCGTTGATCAGCTTTCTTCAGTCTCCATGAATCATGTTCGTAAAGAGCTGCTGGAAGATTTCAACTTTACAAGGTCAAGAATAAATTACCTCCTATTCTTACGAGAGATCTGCCACAGCTCATTTTGCTTAACTGATTCGTACGCTGCCTCGAAATTATTGATGAAACCGCTGATTGTATCCCCAAAATTTATCTAGTACCTGTCGAAGGTTAAACAGTTGGTCTATCATGGAGCTTGGGATTCGTCGATAAAGGAATTCGTTAACTCCCTAATCCAAAGAACAGAATACGCACTTTTCAAGCAAAGTTGAGTAATGCATCGGTAGCTACTGCAATCGAAACGAAGGCGCTTCCTGCTCTCAGAAATTCGATATAGATACCCTTTCCACCTTAGCGGCCTCTCTAATTTTCAATTACTCCTGTGTTGATGGTCACTAGAGAGGGGAACCCTTATATGGTAAGAAAACGAAACTATAGCAGAAAGCCAGTTCCATTTGGGGCCCAAAAAATTCTAAATTTATCGGAAGTCGATTGGTTTTGTCTCCGCTTGGCGCATTGCATTTCAAATTTATATAGAGACTAGTTGAACGTTCCCGGCGATGCTCGGGCTCAAAGGTTTAAAAGATAGATTTTTTTTATATTTCATTACTGCATTAGCTCAACTCACTTCAAAAATATAATTCACATCTTATACTTCCATCATCACCTTAAGTACTTCAATATTCTGAGAACGCACAGAACGGAAATACCCATATTGGATTGTTTTTTTTTGCGATTTTGGGCTGATTTACAGAAACTGGGAGTCACCATTTTGGATTTTAAAATGACGTATGGAGTTCCACATTCGAAAGTATTGAAATTGTTGGCCAAATATCACTTTAGAAGTCATAAATTTGCATATTTCACGTAGTTTTGTGAATAATATCTCAAATTTTAATCAGATACTTGTTATTTTTCTTCAAATGTCTTTTCTGAACGTTAACAAACATTTTAATGAAAATAAATCACATGTCATCGCTATATGGAGTATGGATACGTATGGAGTTCCACTTTCGGAAGTATTGAAATTGTTGGCCAAATATCACTTAAGGTTATTTTCCTGAAACCGGAAGTCGCCATTTTTTAATCCACAAAACTTCGTAGAAAATAAGAAAATAAAAGATTTTTAATGCTTAAGCAGCCTCTTAATCGATATTCAAACCAATGAATCGTAACCTTCCTCCAGCTAAATGTCCCATAAGTTCTAGTTTGGATTAACATAAAAAAAGTAAAGTTGAGAGCTGAATGGCCTTCTGGTTAAAAGCTCTCTAATAAAAATCAAATTCAAATTCAAAAGTACAAAAGTAAATCGAATGTCGTAATATGTAACTATTCACAAAACTACGAAAACATCAGAAATGTAAAATGTTTATGCTCGAGACATGGATTATTTTGCAAAAAAAATGTGGATGTTGAAAGAACAACGAACATTTTATTGAAAACAAAACACAAATCATTGAATTTTGATTCAGAGGCATGTGTACGTATAGAATGTATAAATTGAAAAAAAAAAAAGTATTTTCAGGTGATTTTTTGTATTCTGTATGCTGTATGTGGTCCTCGTGGCTCTGTGGTTAGCGATGTCGATTGGCTCCCACACGGTTGTGATATCGGGTTCGATCCACGATCAGGTCGAGAATCTCTTCGAATTGGAATTTTTTTCGACTCAGCTCTGGGGCACGGTGTATCGTTGTACTTATCCTACAACCTGCAAAATGTGCTGAAAACAATATCGATAACGAATTTTCTTAACTAATCTGGTTGATCGAAAATGTTAGTATAAGGCTAGCGTGCAATATTGTTGTGCTGTAACACAGAAAATCATCTTCAAACATACATTTTATTTTTTCTCACATTTCTTTCCTGAACGTTAACAAACATTTTAATGAAAAAAAATCACATGTCATCGCTTTGAAATTAGATTTAGAAGCAGGTTCAGCATGAAAAGTCAAAATGTTGCATGTTTTACGTTGTTTTGTGAATAATACCACAAGTTTAATAATCAGACACTAATTATTTTTCCTCAAATGTCTTTTCTGAACACAAACAAACATTTTAATGAAAAAAGAATCACATGTCATCGCTTTGAAATTAGATTTAGAGGCAAATTCTACATAAAAAGTCATAAATTTTCATGTTTCACGTAGTTATGTGAATAAAATCTCAAGTTTTAGTAATCAGATACAATTATTTTTCCTCACATGTCTTTCCTGAACGTTAACAAACATTTTAATGAAAAAAAAATCACATGTCATCGCTTTAAATTTTGATTAAGAGGCAAATTCAGCATAAAAAGTCATAAATTTGCATGTTTCACGTAGTTTTGTGAATAATATTCCAAGTTTTAGTAATCAGATACCAATTATTTTTCCTCACATGTCTTTTCTGAACATAAACAAACATTTTAATGAAAAAAGAATCACATGTCATCGCTTTAAATTTTGATTTAGAGGCAAATTCTGCATAAAAAGTCATAAATTTGCATGTTTCACGTAGTTTTGTGAATAATATTTCAAGTTTTAGTAATCAGATACCAATTATTTTTCCTCACATGTCTTTCCTGAACGTTAACAAACATTTTAATGGAAAAAGAATCACATGTCATCGCTTTAAATTTTGATTTAGAGGCAAATTCAGCATAAAAAGTCATAAATTTGCATGTTTTACGTAGTTTTGTGAATAATATTTCAAGTTTAGCCAATTACCAATTATTTTTCCTCACATGTCTTTCCTGAACGTTAACAAACATTTTAATGAAAAAAGAATCACATGTCATCGCTTTAAATTTTGATTTAGAGGCAAATTCAGCATAAAAAGTCATAAATTTGCATGTTTCACGTAGTTTTGTGAATAATATTTCAAGTTTTAGTAATCAGATACCAATTATTTTTCCTCACATGTCTTTCCTGGACGTTAACAAACATTTTAATGGAAAAAGAATCACATGTCATCGCTTCAAATTTTGATTTAGAGGCAAATTCAGCATAAAAAGTCATAAATTTGCATGTTTTACGTAGTTTTGTGAATAAAATCTCAAGTTTTAGTAATCAGATACTTTTGATTTTTCCCCAAATGTTTTTCCTGAACGTTAACAAATATTTTCATGTAAAAAAACCCACATATCACCGCTTATTTTTTTGATTTAGAACGATTTGAAATGATGGTGGTGACTGTACACCACTGAGACGCAGGCAATAACATCAATAAAATCAAGCGTTACGGAATTCCTTTTTTATATAATAGATTTGTATGTAAAAACCAACTTATTTGCATTTTCCATTCTAAAGAGCTCATAATGGCTCAAACCATAGATTGCATGACTTCAAATGGTAGCTTTTTTTATGCCTAACAACTTGGCCGTAGACTCTAGAGCTGATCAAAATTGATTATGTCGGAATTTATGTTGCAAATCAGGTTTTCTGCCAACTCTACCAGTGTACCGGCGTCAGTCAGATTTCCATCAGAAGTCACCTTTGAAACATGTTGTAGATTCTACCTACGCTTAGAATATTGACCTAAATTTATTAACTTGATCCAACTGAGTGCATTAACTACGACAGGTTACTTCTGATGGGAATCCTACTGTAATGTTGCCAGAAAACAAGATTTTTTGTATTTAAATAGACATACTCAACTTTGAACAACTATAGCTCTTCTTAGGGACATCCTAGTTCTTCAGTGTCTAAACCAGTCGACTTCGGGTGAGTTAAGGGTTGTTTGGGGCCCCAAAAAGAACCGAAAAAACTTAGTTCTGAAAAATCGATTAATTTGCCCCACCTTAATGGTCACCTACAAATCTCATCGTGCTCCTCAACAAATCTGAAAATGTTCTCCCCATCTCTCTTTTCGGTAATAGCACATGACCGAGACATTCTTGCTCGTGATACTAGCCCTAATAACAGAATACGAGTTACTCGTCCGACCAATTTTGGTATTGCAGATGGCGAGTCGGCTGGATTTTGGATGAGTAGCTCCTCTGTCAGTCAGCTGTCACCAGCCAAGTTTCACTCGCGTTTTTTAATACATTTGCTCGTTTTTTGTTCGTCTCGTCTTCTGTAATAGAAGCCACTATTTACTTCACTTACTTTGTTGGCCAACGGATCGTTCACCGGTCTAGGACCGAACGAATTAGAGATGTCCAGCTTCTTCTGTCTTGGGCAACCGTTCTCCAGTCTCCTCGTACACCAGCAGATCGTGCATGTTCTTCAACCGTGCACATCCACGCATACCACGGAGTCGACGGCCTCTTCCTGGTTCTCTACATAAGATAGTTTTGGCGGCTCTCTCGTCAGGCATTCTGGCAACATTTCCAGCCCTCTGAAGCCTTCCCCGCTGTATTACCTTCACTATATTAGCATGTTTTATACCTGGTAAAACTCGTGGTTCATGCGTCTGCGCCACACTCCATCTTCTAGTTTACCGCCAAGTATCGATCGCAAAACTTAACGGTCAAAAACTCCGAGCACTCGACGATCAGCTTCCTTCAGCGTCCATGCTTCATGTCCGTAAAGGGCCACCGGGAGTAACAGCGTCCTATACAGCGCTAGTTTTGTGCAAAACTACGGGACCTTAGCTGGTTACGTAGTTCGTAGAAGGCAAAGCCTATTGTAGGAAAAACATCGATACGGACTCTGCTGATTAACGATTTTTAACATGAATTGACATGTAAACAATCGTTGAGAAAACTTGAATTAGCTAGTAACAACTGATTTTTGGTTTAGTACTAGTCAATACCTTGTATTTTAGTTCAATAACAGTGTCATAGCAGAACAACGTAGAACTTTTTGTTTTCCATATTGCCGAGAATGATGAAAAATTACAGAAAAACTTGTTTTACATACTATGCCTCCTACGAACCTATTTTCAACAAAACTTTTCAATTCTCAATCACATTACCTCATAGTGAATATGTACTCCATTTCATGAGGATCATATAAGTTAGCTAATTAATTCTTAAGTATTTGCATGCAGGGCCGGCATCACACTATTTTCCCGAATGGGTAGTTAGGAATAGGAAAGGTTCATGGGTGGCCTTCCGGCAGTTAACAGAAACAATCGCCATGGTAGACAAAAACATGCGTGTAAGTAAGTTTTTAAGTTCTTTCATCGTTTTAGTTATGAATTTTCGCGACAAACTTGTTGGAACAGATCTCACACTTCAGTTTTGTTCAGAAACTCTCGATGGGGTGCAGCTAGGGAACGCTCCACCTCCTCTAACGATTGCTTCGCGTAGTGGGCCGATGGCGGATCCAGCCAGTACACCGCGTTTTGGCCTTATGGTATTTCTTGCTGAACGACGCAACTTCCGGCAGGCTCTTCTTACTATGAATTTCCCCGTTCACGGCCAGTCCGGTGCGAAGAAAGGGCGGCTTTGACCACCCCTTCTCGCTGATTGTCAATCACAGCAGTACCTTTTTGGGGAACTTGGAGTGTGAACTTCACCTCGGAGCTCACTTCCTTCGTGAAGGAAGTAAAATAATAAGTGCCCTGCCAGTCATTGCCATCCATATTTGCCAGGTAATTTTCACAGGTTGGCCGGTGGCACCAACCTCCCGACCAAACGCACGCAGTAATGTAGCCAATTTTTCCTCGGTCTTTTTCTTCCACATCCTTTAGAGCTTCTTAACGCTTAGGGTCTTTCGATGCTTTGATTGTTGTCCAATAATGCCTAGATAGTGTTACACGAGATCCCTTTTTGACGCGGTGGGGTACCGTTCTTTGAACGCGCACGCTTCTGAATAAAATAGTTGTACTGTCTTCGTCATCATGGTTAGAGTTCAATTTAATTTTTTTTTTGCTGACTCATGGGTTACTATGATTAATGCTGCATGGGTTGTTTCGTTGGTTGGTGAAAAGGTAAACCCATGAAAAATCAAAAATGTTTTGTTTTTTTTTTCAATGCAAGCCACGAAAAAAAAAACATTGACAAAACATTAAAAAAACCTTAAAAATTGCTGTAACTGTACATAGTTATACCATAATTTAACTATGTTTTTCATTGTAGATACATCAATTTTACATTAAATATCATTGTCCAGAACAATAAAAAACATCGTTTTTGCCATTTTAACAATGAAAAAGGGGGGTCGTTATGTATCTTAACAGCATTTTTTCAAGCATTTTTCCCATACATTTAAAAGTCACTGACAATGTTTTTCATGGTAAAATTATTGTCGGTGGTAGATTCAACAACAAAAAACGTTGTTAAAACATGGTAATGACAACAATCGTTTACAAGCTTATACAGTAAAAATACCGTGTTTTTTATGAACCATAAAAAACACGGTATTTTTACTGTAAGCTTGTAAACGCTTGTTGTCATTACCATGTTTTAACAACGTTTTTTGTTGTTGAATCTACCACGACAATAATTTTACCATGAAAAACATTGTCAGTGACTTCTAAATGTATGGGGAAAATGCCTGAAAAAATGCTGTTAAGATACATAACGACCCCCCTTTTTCATTGTAAAAATGGCAAAAACGATGTTTTTTATTGTTCTGGACAATGATATTTAATGTAAAATTGATGTATCTACAAGGAAAAACATAGTTAAATTATGGTATAACCATGTACAGTTACAGCAATTTTTAAGGTTTTTTTAATGTTTTGTTAATGTTATTTTTTCGGGGCGTTAGGGCCCAACAGTTTTGTCTTCTCGGAAAAAGTCTCCATCCAAAATTTAAACTTAATCGTACTTTTGGTAAGGCTTCACTTACAGGGTCATCAACGAAAAAAATGCACAAGATTAGCTCCTGAAGTTTTCGAAATCGAAATTTTATTTGAAATCTATAGCTTCATAAACTCTCGCTCAACTATATCCATCAAAAGCGGTCGTCGCTCGAACATAGAAAATATTACTTTTTTTTTGGTTTTGTCCAATAATTCCGTGTGGGTAAGTACCCACCGAGATGTTTTCCGAGTAGGTACTACTACCCATACTACCCGCAACAGCCGCCGGCCCTGTTTGCATGCCCTACTGAAAATATCTGTAAAAAATTTTTCTTTCATTTTACAAACATTTCCTAAATTATTTTTCTAAATTTTTAATTAAAAATTTTCTTAATTAATAAGTAAATTATCATGATTTCCAGTCGACAGCATGTCTACTGTAAGTAGAAAATAAAATTAGGCATGAAAACTGAATTTTGTTTTTTTTTTTGAGTTTTGTCGCGACTTTTCTGGCTTCTGCCCCACAGTGCAGGCGGTAAACACGCCGTTGTTCGACTTCGGATGGGAGAGAATTTCGTAGTGTTTAACCATGAACGTAACACCGCCGCTATGCGAGTTGGGGAGATCTAGCCGGACCAAGATGTGGTTGGGGAGGAAGTGATTGGATGTTGGATTTAAAATGGTTTCGGTGATAACTCCTACGAACGAACGGTCAACGTTTGAGTTGGCAATACGGACGCAGCGGGGCTCAATTTACCTCATACTTGCCGACCATATAACCAACGACTTGGACTTGGTCCGATTTATTCCTCACACTCTTGGTTCTTAGTGCTTAATACGATCACAGAACTCGTTGAAGATGTCCACAGTTCGTCAAATCCACAGAGCTCATCTCTGTTACCTTCTTCGGAGGGATTCGCAGGTGGTTGACAACTCCCGCTCCGACACGGAGGTCGATTTCCGTCCATTCCTCTGTTGGTTTGTCCAGGCGTTCGAGGTACAGAGTGCCGACGCCGCCTAACGAGATTCTGGGTAACTACTTTTAGAATCGAGTGCTAAACAAACGAGGGTTAGAAAAGTGTCCCAGTTGCCGCAGGTGTACCGCAAGGTTCCATCCTTGGTCCGGTACTGTGGAATGCCATGTATGACGGCGTGTTAAAACTAACACTCCTTCCAGGGGTGGTGATCGTGGGCTTCGCCGACGATATAACTCTTGAGGTCTATGGCAAGTCAATTAGAGAGGTAGAGTTAAAGGCCGCGCGTAGTGGAAGACTGGATGCACTCCAGGAAACTGGAGCTAGCGCACCATAAGACTGAAGTTATTGTTTTAAATAACTGAAAGTCGGAGCAGGAGGCATCGATCAGTGCTGGTGCATGCACTATCGCCTCAAAACGCTCCCTGAAGCTTCTGGGGGTTATGATCGACGACAAGCTCACGTTCGGGAGCAGCGTCGATTATACCTGCAAGAAAGCTTCCATGGCTGTGGTGGCGCTATCTCGTATGATGGCAAACAGCTCGGCGGTCCGTAGCAGCAGGCGCAAAGTGGACCAGTGTGGTCCAAGGTATTGAGTACCTTGTGCCATCGCGGCAAACTCGAGAGTACGTACAGGCTAATGTGCCTAAGGGTCGCGTGCGCATACCTTACAGTGTCGTACGAGGCGGCTTGCGTCTTGGCTGGCATGATGTCCGACCAACGCGACACGAGGGGTATACGCAACACCATACTCAGCTTAAATGGCCAGGTGGCAGCGGGAGTGGTCCAACACTACGAAAGGTAGATGGATACACCGACTCATTCCAGAGTTAGCATGCTGGATTAATAGGCGCCATGGGGAAGTAACCTTCCATCTGACACAGATCCTGTCAAGCCATGGCTGCTTTAGGCAGTACCTGCATAGGTTAGGGTACGCCGAGTCCCCTATGTGCCCCGCATGTACGGGTGTGGGAGAAAACGCGGAGCATGTTTTCTTCATATGTCCGCGTTTCGAACGGATAAGGTACGAAATGCTGGCAATAAGTGGGACGGACACTACGCCAGAGAACATTGTGTGTAGGATGTGCAAGAATAGGGAAATCTGGGATGCGGTCATCAAGGCCGCATCACAGATCGTTAGTATTTTGCAGGGCACCAATCGACGGGAAACCATCGATGTGCCCCAGTTAGTTAGCGATTAACTAACTGGCCTGTATAGGCTGCTCTGCTACCCGTAGAGCTAAGTGCAAAAAGCACGACTGACCCTCTCCCTGAAGTAATGCCTAACGGCGGTCCCGGGGAGACCAAGGGCTTTAGCTGTTCAGCCTGAGGATGCTCAGCATGGGTAAAAGCAGTGCCCTGATGAGAACACTACATTTATCGAAATAAGACCTAAAGATAAGATGACTATCAAGTCCGAAGTAAACCGCCACGTTAAACCGCTCAATGAGGGAGCCACCGAATTGTATTCAGCAATCGTCAGCAGGAACAAGCCTGGATAATCCCGAATGTGGGGGATATTGAGCATCCAGATGTTCCTGCAACCTGCGTGTCAGAGCTCTGATGACACAACCCTTGTACATGTATCATCCGCGCATTGGGACAACACACAACCTCCAAGAAGACGTGGGATGTCCAAGGTGTTGATGTTGTACATGAGTGACACTGGGTGAAAAATTCTTCCAACTTTTTGTCAAAATCTGTGATGGTCGTGTTCAAGTTTGTACTTTTTCGTTTCAAACCAAACCAGAAAAAATGACTTAAGGTAAGTAACAAGGTGAATATGCTTAAAACGAAGGGATATGGCTTCATTGGCTGCATAGTTCGAGGCAAAAATAAATTTGCCAAAACCAAAAAAAAATTATTAGGGGCCACAAAAAGGGAAACCGTTTTTTCATGGTCCTGGACTTGAGGCGATTAATAGAACCCGAAACAGTTGTTCGTTAGCTAGAATCTGTCATGTAAATATTAGCCAAACGGAGATTTTTTACCATTTCGTTTTGTCTCAACAAATTGATGATTTCGAACAATTATGATTTCGAAAAGCAATCGCGGATAAAAAAAATTAGTATAAAAAGTTTTGATTGCTTCTTGCCGAAAAGTACTAATCATTAGCCTAATGCGCAGCGATTTGTGTAACCTACATGGTTTTTAAAATACACCATGTTGTATGCTCAGCACGGCAGGAAACTTACTCTGCAAAGCTCAAAAACGTCGAAACGGAAAAGCTCCAATTTGTGAAAGCTTCAACTATGGCGATTATATATGTTATTGCTGCTTTTCGCTGATACAGTTGAGAAGCTTGAAACAGAAACAGTAGTGGTTAACGCATTTATGAAAATAATGAAATAAGCTAGAGTTGCTTTTTACACGCGGGATTTGAAGCATGTGAAAAAACACCTGGAAACTGCTTTAATTTTAAAATCCACATGAAACAATGATATAAAAATGAACTTTATTTTGAAAAAATAGTTACCTTTAAGCAATTTGAGGAATTGCCAATCGCTAGCTACATTTTAGTCCCATTTTTCACTTTATTATGCTCGAATGATATCCAGGTTACATATTTACAATGATCAAAATCGTTTGCAGCAAGAAAGATAGTTTGTACATGCCAATTGGTTGAAAACAATGTGTTTCCTCAAATAGTTTCAATTTAACTTTTAGTTCTATTTTGACATATCTCCCAGCTGGTTTCGAGGTACGATGCTGGCCTAACAAGCCAGTCGTCGTATGTTCGAGTCCCGGCTCGGGAGAGACTGTTAGTGTCAGTAGGATCGTAGCGCTAGCCCCGCAATTGTCCTGTACACTTAACAGTCGGCTGCGAATTCTGTGTATAGTAAAACAGAAGGTCGAATTCCGATACGGAATGTAGCACCAAGGCTTTGCTTTTCTATTTTGACATTTATGTTTAAAACTGCTCATTAATAATTACTGAGTTTATTTTTTTTTTTTATATATGCCCAGCTGTAGCGTTAATACGCTGGAATCTAAGGCTGGGACTTTGAGCGGAATCTAACAGCATTACAGAAGAGCGTAGCCATGTTGCTTACTTCGACACTGCAGCCTTACGGCTATCTGATAGATTCCAAGTTTGGTTTCGGATTGTTTTATTGGTTACTGTTGCACTAGGCCCAAGTTATGTAATGAATGTAAGGTCAAAACCTCCAGGAGCAATTCAACCTGACAAGACCAAAGTCACAGATGAACAAATTTACTCTGGACTGGAGGTTCCAACGGTAAATATATGATTTGAATGGAGAACGTACCTGTTATCACCAGTTCATATTACCGATTTTACCTTACATACCACAGTAGTGTTGGCTATACCTTTCCAAGCCATCCAACCGTTGGTACTTATGTCGGCAGTCTTCCTCGTGTTCTTGGTCGTTCCTCCTCACGTCTGCTACCTTTATTCATGCCGTCATCTGTCCTCGATCACTCTCTTTGACATGTCTCATGCAAGACCGTTCGCGTTCCTGCCCTATGTCACGTACCTGGTTCTTTTCGTTGTTCTACTGCGGCAATTTTCATCTCGCAGCCGCAGAACGATAAAAAAAAGAGAGAAGGGAGTGGATTAACAACAAAACCAAACAGTACAATCAACACACATCCACATTTACGCTGTCAACATATTTTAAACCCTTTAACCACCCATAGACGCAAGAGAGTCATTCTAGCTGAAAAAGGGAAAAACGTACAACTGATAAAGAATTTCTTTATTCCACTGGGTCAGAGCACACCCGCCCCTGGAATAAAGAAACGACCCCGCAACTCACGACGCAAGCAAGAAAGACATGCCAGACAGCTGTCGACGTTCAATGCATGGGGCATTGGTATACCGAAATTAACAAAAGTTACGATGCGCGACTAACTATTTTTGAGGTGCCAAATGCGCGATAATGGGTCGAATCAAAGAGAAAAAAGAAACGTTCCGACAGCAGTCAGATTGTAACTGGGATTGACATATGGGAATAAAGAAATTCGCGCAGTTAAAATAACTGATATTTAGTGAAGAAAAAAACACACACACACATGTATATATATATATAGAAAAATGATAATATGAGTAGTAGTAGTAGTTGTGAGAGAAATTAGAAGGGTTAGTAATGCTACTTTATATCTATGAGTGCAATGGGTGGACGTCAGTCACGAGGTTTTGTTAGTAATGTTAGGGTTAGTATGAACCTCGCTTAAGCCCTACCGACCCCGCCAGTATTTAGTTTTGTTAGGTCATGCTAGACTAAAACCAGCGGTGTGATAAGTCAAGCGTAATCAAACATAACGAATGCTATTATGGTGATCATTGAATATTGAGTTGTTACTATTATGTTATTACTATATTATTATTAATATTATTCAGCTGGGCATAAAAAATAAAAAATAAAAATATTATTTATATTATTAGTTGTCTAATCAAAAGTTGCGTTAGGAAATACGCTTGACAGATCACCGTCAAGTCCTCCACCCATGGGTAGGGAATAATAACTGAGTTGATTATATTAATATTGTTTCTCATTAGAAAAGAAATTATTAGAATTCTGGACTTGATGGAATGGTATTTGATGGTAATAATAAAATGCTTAAGCAAGAGTGAATGAAGACCACAAAAAAGGGAAACCGTTTTGTCATGGTCCTGGACTAGAGGCAATTAATAGAACCCGAAACAGTTGTTCGTTAGCTAGAATCTGTCATGTAAATATTAGCCAAACGGAGATTTTTTACCATTTCGTTTTGTCTCAACAAATTGATGATTTCGAACAATTATGATTTCGAAAAGCAATCGCGGATAAAAAAAATTAGTATAAAAAGTTTTGATTGCTTCTTGCCGAAAAGTACTAATCATTAGCCTAATGCGCAGCGATTTGTGTAACCTACATGGTTTTTAAAATACACCATGTTGTATGCTCAGCACGGCAGGAAACTTACTCTGCAAAGCTCAAAAACGTCGAAACGGAAAAGCTCCAATTTGTGAAAGCTTCAACTATGGCGATTATATATGTTATTGCTGCTTTTCGCTGATACAGTTGAAAAGCTTGAAACAGAAACAGAAGTGGTTAACGCATTTATGAAAATAATGAAATAAGCTAGAGTTGCTTTTTACACGCGGGATTTGAAGCATGTGAAAAAACACCTGGAAACTGCTTTAATTTTAAAATCCACATGAAACAATAATATAAAAATGAACTTTATTTTGAAAAAATAGTTACCTCTAAGCAATTTGAGGAATTGCCAATCGCTAGCTACAACTTAGTCCCATTTTTCACTTTATTATGCTCGAATGATATCCAGGTTACATATTTACAATGATCAAAATCGTTTGCAGCAAGAAAGATAGTTTGTACATGCCAATTGGTTGAAAACAATGTGTTTTCTCAAATAGTTTAAATTTAACTTTTATTTCTATTTTGACATTTATGTTTGAATTTTAAAACTGCTCATTAATAATTACTGAGTTTATTATATTAATATTGTTTCTCATTAGAAAAGAAATTATTAGAATTCTGGACTTGATGGAATGGTATTTGATGGTAATAATTAAATGCTTAAGCAAGAGTGAATGAAGACCACTAAGTTTGGTCTTCAGTTGCACTATGTGACCACGAATGATGATCTTTTTCAAATCCCCCACCATCGTTTGAATTACCTTATCGTTTCGGTTTACCATACAATTTACTACAATTCTCGATTTTGTGTTTACCACTCTGGTAAGTAAATTTTCGTAGGTAAATCATGAAGTGAAAAAAATATCCGCAGTTCGTAATATTTAGAAAAAATGTATCCAATTTCAAGGTTTTTTTCTGATACAGTAGACTCATTCAAAACAAATATTCAATTGGTTTCTTAATATTTTGTCAGCAGTTCGTCAGTTGTCACAGCTCACGCTTGTATCAAAGCCCTAACTAGACGAAATGGAAATCGAGAATCATATTGAGAATTACTGCTTTGAAAACCACTGATCGGATGGCATGGATAAACAATAACTAGAACTTATCATATCTTCACCACATCGTATTTCATATCAGAAAATCAATTATTGCTTACAATGCTTAGATTACACTTATGTATCATGTATTGACTAGGCTTTTTGGTTCAAACTTGTAATTATACCTAACTCTATCTAAAATGATCTGTCTAATTGCGCTTCTACAAATTTATCACATCTGAGCGTCAATTGTAGCTGTCCCCTCAAGCGACATTTACCCCACAACGAACGTTTTGGTTGATCCGGTGAACGGATATATGCCACCCAGTATGTACCGATAGTAGCCGAAATGCCGTATCCGATATGTTCCATGCTTGCAATCTGGTCCGATTTCCCACTGGAATTCGACATCACTAAATCCGAGAATCGTTGACTGCCGTTCCCATTTGAATCTAGTACGGATAAATTGATAGTAAAGATAAAAGAAAACATTAGCTATACTCAAAAAAAAAACTTACTTAGTTTCCCAGTTAGCATCGGTGGCTATTACTGTCCAATTCCCATCGATCTGCTTTTGTTCGACAGTGAAAAAAGTCTTGTCATGCATTAAATTGTTACGCGGATTGCCGGTTACGAAGGTAGTATACACCACGTCACCCCGTTCGTAGGTGTTGAGTGGTTGCACCTTCACACTACCGAATTCCCGTCCAATTGGATGCCCGTCGAAGATCACCCCCGTCATTAGCGATATCTGCTTGTCATCCTGATAGGGGGGTGTTGGTCCAGCATCCATTTTTTCACCAGTGACCAACGATTTGATCATATTCTTATACTGTGTAAGATAGATCGTCAAAGTATGCGGGCCGTACAAAGTGGACGCACCTTCGTAGCGCTGTATTTCATACTCTTCCGGGGTCGTTATATAACTGGAGTACATATTCGATAGACCGGCAACAACCACTTGAAGCTCACTGCCGCCAGCGGCGACTGACGCTCGGGATATTTCGTTTCTTAATCGACGACCGGACATGGTAGTGAATTCCCCTGGGACGGCGGCAATAGCAAAATCTCCGATCAGAAGAATCTGTGTTGGCACTATTTTCGGCTGCCAGTCGTATGGAAACTTGGCACGACCGGTTGCTAGTAGAATCGGTTTCGGAGCCTGACACTCCTTATCATCGGCCGTTGGTTCAGCGATAAAATCGCGTACCACATTCCAGAGGGCGTTATCGGTTACTGTGCCCTGCTGGAAATCAAACGCTCCAGGACCATCGGTTGTACCAGCTGCAAAGCTGTAGCCCATAGCAGGCAGACAACCACGCACTAGTTCGAAAACTCTGGTTCTGGGGTTGTAATACAGTGCTTCCGCTTTCGTCATATCGACGAATTGATGAACAAAGTTCACTGGTCCGGTTACTTCTCGTCCACCAGCTTTAGATAATAGTTGCTAAAAAATATTTAATCAATGTATTAAAAGTGAGGTTAACAGAGAAAAATAAACCTACCGAGCCAGCGTTGTACAAACGCGTGGCAATAATCTTAGTACTCTCGTACATATCCTTGCCAGGCCCCGAAGCGAAGCATGCTCCTGCTCCAGATGGACATGACGACGTAAGTACATCGCATGGAAGTCCCGTTTTCTCACATTTTGGACCCATAATGTTTGGTGAAACGTCTCCAAGATTACTAGAGGCAAATACCCCTACGAACTCTCCCTTTCCTATTAGACTACCCTTGTTTTGTTCCTGTTCCAACAGGATGGAAGCATAGCCTACATTATCACTCGACACGAACCGATTGGTGTTGTTCATGGAAGTGGGATGCACTGCGAACCAATTGATTGCCCCAAAAACAACGTTCTTTTTGTTGACCATCCTCATTTGAACCAATCGTTTGTCGACGTTATCCTTGTACTGAGACTTTTCCTCCTCCGGATTGTTTTCATAAGCGCTGGGGCTTCGATTGATGTTCGCTTCCTGAACGTCGATCTCCGACACGAACACTCGTGCCTCGATCATATTGTTGTGCGCCCGAATAATACTTTGGGCAATGCCTCGCACTAACGCGTTGAACGTTTCCGACACAAAGCCGAGCGAAGTCATGTCGTACAGCAGATACATCAGGAAGCCTCCCGGGGTGCTGTGCGTGTGGGATCCACTGATGGCTACGTTGTTCACGTTGTACAGGTCGCCGTACTTCTTTTGCAGCACTGCTAGGACGTCACGCTTAACGGCGTGGCCCATCATGCCGGCATCCACGCTCACGAACACCGCCCGCTTGCCAGACTCTTCGAAGATGAATGCTCGGGAAAATTGTCGCAGGTGAATCCCGGCTCCACGCTGGGACAGTTGTGCGTAGCCCATCTGTCGAATAGAGGAAAATGATCAGTAAAAGGAGGCAATTGAGGAATTGTTTAATCGATGCTAGTTTGTTAGCTTTGAACACATATTTAGAGATTTTTATTTTATATCTTCGTGTTAATTTTGCAATGAATTGCTTCAAGGGAAGATTAAGAATATAGCCTAAAGCTTTATCAACGACTATACACTAGTTTTGACATGTCCGGGATTACCATCAGCGCTCTTCATACTCTAAAGTTTCTTTTATTTTACACTAATCTCATGAACTCAACGTGACTCTCTTTTAGCATAGAAAACAAATATGTTTTTTTGTGAATTCAACGCGATGTACGAATCAGTTAGGCGAAATGAGCTATTAAAAAATCGCTCAACCATGCTTCTTTCTTATGAAACTTCTAACATGAATGCATGGCGTTGAATAAATTTAAACAAAAAAGAAAAGAAGATTTTTTTCTGGAGAAGGGACGGAAGCCAATTCAATTGATACTTGAAAGTCGAACTCCTTCGGTACGGAATGACTTGGGGCGTCACGTGCAGCCAGGCGTGAAACCGACCCCGAAGTATGAAGCTGCTATTTGGACTACTGTTGTTGCCAAGGCCAGTGCCACTATCGGGTTACTGATCGAAGACACGCTGATATGTCTGTCGAATACAGTGGAAAAACCCGAAAAGCGCTAGGACCATCATCAGAAGGTGAGCTTTACGTCAAAGGTCTCGTTGTGAAGGCGGGTCTGCAACAAACGTTATTCGAAAGTAGAGGACATGGCGGAGTACGTTTTTATCAGCTCGTTCGATACCCTCACCACCACCCTTGAGACCCGATCGGATCAGGACCTGAACCTGAAACTTGTAAAGCGAAAACGCTTGAATGAAGCTGCGAAACGACAGGGTCCTAGGATGAGTTTGGCGATGAAAATTGGACTTGGTAAAAAAAAATACTGGCCTGCCACTACTGTGGGCCGCCTACAGAGGTAGTGCCGGTAATCTGTTTAGGACAACGAAAAGCAACCGAAACCTGGAGAACCGGGACGCCAATTCCGTTTCATTTGCATTTCTGGCCATGTGAAACAAGGATCGATGCGCGGACAGTCCGTACATCGTGAACTCAGAAGCGAGTGCCACATCGTTGCAAGCCGACAACTTTTACAGAGCTCTATGATAGCGGAGGAATGAGCTGTCGTCGAAGGTAAACGCTCTGGTGTGATCCAGTGCTACAATGACTTGGGGAGGCAAATGGCTGTGAGCAAGGCGCTCTGCATACCTGCTGGCGATGAAAGTTTTGTCCGTTTCATCACTAATGTAACAGAAATGCAACTGTTATTTTCGACAACAACGGTTGCCCAGTAATATGTGGTAACCAAACGTCAGCTATATACCATCACCCCAAATCTTTTTAACCTCACTTTTTCGACAGATAGTGGTCATTTTGTTTATAATTTAAATTTCGTGCTTTTTTCTGTTCGAGCACGCCTGTGCGTGGTGGAAATTCTGCTCAATTTATAATTGTTCTAATTGTATGGTACCTCACACACAACATTTAAAGAACATTTTGGTCAACATTGAAATGATCTGCGTTCTCCGGGTTCGAATCACCGTTTTTCGTATAATTAAAGTTCTGAGGATGGCTGAAAAATTAGTAAGCTGAAACGTAAACTATTAAGTTATTTTGTTTTAATAAATCTCACCGAAAAAAATCAATTGAAACCCGAAAAGATGAAATGATCTGCTTAAATCGAGAATAAAACTGCATCGCTCGAAGGTAAACTAAGTTACCAGTAGCTGTCAAACTCAGACGCGTGACGTCACCGTGCGATGATCTACAGCAATGCTCAAACAAGGCCTCTACTACTACTTGGACCAACCAAAAAAAGTCACCCTGCTGGTAATCTGCGAGTATTGCTGCAAGGGTAAAAGGTGTACACCCTTTCCAAGGAGTTGCTACCACTAGAGCTGGAGCATACGGACGTGTGCGGTCCGGTGGAGCTACTATCCGTAACCGGATTACGGTACTTTATGACGATTACCGACGACTACAGGAGTTACAGCGAGAGGCTACGATCGTTCTATCGTCAATAGGGCATCAAGGCACAATACACGGCTGCCTACAGCCCGCAGTAAAACGGAGAGCGGTCGGGATGGGCCGATGTATACTATTCGATTCTAGAATGGACCAGTGTTTTCGGGCAGAAGCATTGAACACATCTGTAAATCTGCAAAATATATCTCCATTAGGTGCCAGCGCTATGCTACACATCATAAAGCAACAGAGTAAGAGGATTAGTCCTACATCCCCAAAGCTGACGTTTGTGGAGTAATCCCAGGACCACAAGGCAGCAGAGACGCCACTTTTTTTTTGTATGGAACCCACTACGACTAGTAACTTTGATCTTTTGTGGCATTGTCCGACCGTTTCTTGCTGTTCGCATTTTTTTTCTTTTTGCAGTGTCCCTTATTGAGAAGTTACCTGCTACGTGTTATAGTAGTGCTTGTTTTTACCCAGACATACTACCCTTCATCTTCTTTATCGACCTTGTCATTGTCTCAAGAATGTTACCAAAGTGTAGAACATGCTATGAAAGGATGAAGTTTTCGAAGATTTAGATAAGAAATTTTCAGTTTGGAGAGAAGTGTTTGTGAGGAGGGGCTTGAGAATAAACCTATACTTAAGTCCGGGGAGCTCCGTAGCCGTAAGGTTTGAAGGTTGACAAGCGGGTGGTCGTGGGTTCGAATCTCAGTAGAATCAGGTTGTTTAGTTGTCAAAGTAACATGGGCTCATTCTTGAACTCTTCACCACAACATGCTTTCCTTCAAGCTGAATTCTACAGTACCCCTGTTGACTCTCACGTATGAAAGTTCTTTTCAGGGGGTTGTAGATAGGCGATATTGGTAGGATGGAATAAGGCTCGATATAGTAAAGCAGTAAGCATGGAACGGAAGGGTAAATCTCACACATAAGCACGGATACCAATGATAGTGTATCACTTACTTCAATAGTCATCATCAAGTCATTCATCCGAAATCAGCAAGCTGTCAGATTGCAGTTGTTGCAAGTCATGTGAAGACATTCAAAGTCATTGCGCGTTTCGTATTCTCTGCTACCTTAGTTCTTAAAAAATATTTTTATTTCGAAGTTATATATAGAATACTACTGTGCTTCGGCCTAAAGGTGATAGTCAAATTTAATACTATGTAAACCTAAACTAAAAAGAAATACGTTAAAAAGGGACTTTAACCAATTACCGATAATTCTAATTTTTATGCTGTAAAGCACGTGTACTAAGGAAAACTTAATTGAAACAACTTAATTATAATTATCTAAATCACCTTGACTCTAAGGTATGGTACGGACTGGAAATACGTAAAGCATTAAAGCATGTATTACAAGTTATTCACCGGAAAAATCAACTACGAAAAAGACTAGACGTAAGTCAATCTCGCCTAAAAATTGTTAACTTCAATCAGTATTGAATTTGTAATCGAGAGCTATTATAAACTTACAGAAAAAAAATTATCACCCTTATTAGTAAATCACAAGTCACGGTCGTTTTATTTGGGGACTATTATTCCGGAATTTATTCCAACGGTTGGCAATTTTCAACAAAGATGGTGACAAAACCGTTGTGATCATCGAACCTTCAAATGAGCCCCGACAACATTACGGAGAGGTCGCTGGTGTCACCAGCATCTATGGACTGAAACTATCAGGCTTGGAACACACAGGACTAGGACAGATCTTAGACATCCCATGCCGAATCCAGAATACGCCTGCATAAGATTCAGTCCTGGGCTGCTCTTCCCCAGTCACCCTTGGACGGGAAACCTTGTTTGCAGCACACATCAACGCGTGCGGGGTCTGCCTCGAAGTCGTCGGCCTCTATCCAGGTCTCTGCAGAATATTATCTTTGCCGGTCGCTCATGCGCCTATGTGATTCACATTCCATTTTCTTGTTTGCCACCGAGTATTGATCGCAGGATTCTACGCCAGAAACCCCCCGCGCTCGTCGATCGGTCTCCTTCCACGTTCACGATTCATCTCCCTAGAGCGCCATTGGATCCGTGTCCTGCAAATCATAAATTTCGGGTAAATCTGCGGGACATAGGCCGGTTAATAAGTCCGCTGCAGCAATTCGTCTCTTCACCTCGCGGGTCACTTATCACACATTACGAGTGTACCAAGATAGAAAAATTAATCAACCTCTTCGAAAGTATCCACATACATCTCCATCGCAGCACCGACGCACAGTCCGTTGAATGTATGGGAACGCGGGACAAAAATCAAAACAGCCATTCTAGTATTTTTTCAATTGGTGTGATACGAAAAATGTTTAGTACCGAAAAGAGCTACAATTTGCACAAATGACGAATGTCAAATACGTCATCGCAAAAATGTCTCAAACGCCATTTTTTTGTTCAGAAGCATAGAATGATGATTTTCCAAGAATATTATCCATTTCGAGATAAAAGGCTTGAAAAGTATATTAAAATAATTTCCAGGCGATGAAAAAGTGACCTAAACGCCATCACATTCCGTACTAATTCATTTTCTGTCATTTTGCATGATTTATGTGACAAACATAACATCTACGTGAAAATCACATGCATATGTTCCATCACGTAGTATCTTCATGAACTTGGCAACTTCAAACAGAATGTCATAGAAGAAGTACCGCGTGAACTCTTTGTGTGAAAATATACAGAAATCAAAATGGCGAAGCTTTTGTCTAACTTAGTCTCTGAAAATAAAATAGAATTTCTCGACGGCTTGCAAATAAGTGAGCTTTCGAAAAATCGTACGAATTTGACATCGAGTCTTGAGCATACAGGTTTCACACAGATTCAGTTCAAAGGTCGAGGAGTTTCCAATACATAAACCGTTGCAGCTCACAGTAGTTATCGCCGGCAAATGTCGTATTATTTGTCAGCTTTTACGTCGTTTGATTCATTTACGAATCGGCGATTTTGCATGGCCGTGTGATTTATCAAGCAACATATTTCTATAATTTCTAAAAACTATTTGTTCAATTACAAGTAAGGTTATGGAAGGTAATATTTTCTTTCAGATGCTGATGCAAAAAAATTGACTTGAAAAATACAAATATAATTGTGGAAACCCTAATATCAAGATGAAATGAATTTTCTCTACACCGCTACCGCGAGATGTAACTACGATTATCAAATTGAATTAAATTCGTTTGGCTAGAAAAGTATAATCAACAGTACTGCTCCTTGAACTGCCTATTCAAAGATCTGTACGGAGCATTTTAGGTTTTCTATTGTCTTTTCAATACCCTATATTTAATTATTTAAATAAATCTGAGAAAAACAGAGTGTAGAGTTTGAAAATAAACAACGAATTTAATTTGTACAATGCACCAAGTTCATATACCCTGCTATCTGCCTCTACCGACACGTATAGATTCTTATTGTCCCCGGCGGCACAGCGTAATGTGCGGCACCTTCTGATATTTGCTTCTGTATGAAACCAAAAGAAGAAGAAGACCATTCAAACGCAATTCGATTGTCTTTCAGATCGCAACACGATACCTACGCGTTAGCCCACTGTGCGTCGACAGCGACTATGTAGTCTTGACTTGACTTGGCTGCACACAAATTAATAAAAGCAAAGCCTTGGTGGTACATTCCGATTCGGAACTTGACCTTCTGTTTATTTATAAACAGACTTCGCAGCCGGGTGTTTAGTGTACAGGACAATTGCGGAGTTAGCGCTACGATCCTATTGGCACTAACAGTCTCTCCCGAGCCGAGACTCGAACATACGACGACTGCTTGTTGAACCAGCATCGTACTTCGAGACCATCTGGGAGATTTAAAAAACAAATATCGGGTTCTAATGCACTGATAGATGACGAGTGAAAAGCGCTCTATTCATACATGGCCAGCATGTTTTCCTTCAGTTCAGTTCTAATAACATTCAAACAGCAAATCTTTAAACTGTCTGATAAAGGAAGTGGTTGCGAACTCTCCGAAAAAGCTTCACCTTCAAGACATCAACCTGACCTATTGGAACGGGGAGATTCTGTAAATTTTTTGCTGCCGCTGATATAAAGGATCGCAGCAGCCAGTTAGTCATGAAGTCTGTGCTGGGCGTGCTCGCATATGATTGGTATATTGTTCGTGAAAATTCGACCTTGAAACTTTTATTCAATTTTCACTGTTAAGCAATGAAGTGATGATGGTAACTAAAATATCCAAAAATTGTCCATCATTTTATCAATCCAACGGCATATTGACTATTGTAATTCATCATGTAATCACATAAGTATTACCGTTTGAAATCTTTCATTCCGCCGTCCCATTTTGGTTTTAGTTTCCGCAGAATGTATCCCGATATAGTGCAGTAAGACGTAGCCCTACGTCAAAAGTGCCGAGTTTTAAACTAAATACAGGCGTTATTTTTTAATCGTTTGAAGAAAACCTAGTTTAGAAAAAGAGCTTCAATTATAACTGATAACGCGTCACAAACACAGTTTATTCCACACCGCTCGAGTTGTAATTTGCAGGATGAACCATTAGCCATGCCTTGCAAAATCTATCACCATTCTTTCCATCACTACTGTGCTAATTTATAGAATGTGTCTTTTTAAAGCGCACAACGTCACAAAATCTAAGTTCTCCCTCTTCCCAGATAGGTGACATAATTCATATTCCACTAATAGTATATACACCGTGATTAGCATGCTCAATAAACGAACCGAGCACCATAAATTCAGTTACTTACAAAGGTAATTTCCACCGGTGGTCCTGTGCAATCCGCCCGCCCAACTCCTACGCGGTAGGCACCGACCGTGCTTGCCGTCATCGCCATCAGACTAATCAGCAGTAGATACGCACAACATATTCGGCACAGGTGTTGAATATTGATCATATTTCACACAATTCGTTCCAGCGACGATAACCAAATTTCCACTTTTAGTCCGTTCCCGTAGATCGCTGCTCACATCCGTTCGAAACAATGGCAGAGATCACAATGGCATTTTCGTTTGTTCTGTCAGGATTGATTTTCAATTCGAGCAGTTTATGGTTGGCGATGTAGAACTGGAAGAGAGCGTGTGAAGAGAATATTTAAATCAGTGTTTTTGCCGCTAGGGATCATTCAAATAATACATAACGCTCTAGGGGGTGGGGGGTATTCAGCGGAGCGTTATATTGCATGTGGCAAACATGTAAAATTGCGTTACATGGGGGTGGGTGGGTATTGAAAATTGCCAAATTCCGCGTTATGTAATATTTGAATGGTTCCCTAGAATGAAGGTTTACAATTCGCGTCATCGGAATTGCGTAGATAACCGGTGAGGAAATGTCGCTAAGCATCAGATAGAACGAATCGCCAATGGCGTTGATGATGTTCGATGAGCGAGAGTGAGAAGAATATGAGTGCAATTCGTGACCGGCTTCGGTAAACAGGAAGCCATTTGTGACTATCACAGGCTTCTACGCGCGAGGCGGTCGCCGGTGGCGTAGATTAGCTGCGTTGACAAGCATATCACGCTTCATCAGCTTTTTTGCTGAGTTGCGGTAGTCCGATGAAGCGAATGAGAAACCGTTAAAAGTCTCACATATGCGAAAAATGACATGAAAATAACTCAAAATTGCGACCTTACTGTAGAATGGAGAGCATGTTGTCTTAACAGGTTCATCGGCACACTGTCAATCTATGCGGAAGTTGCGGAACCTATGGTCTTGGAAGCATGAGTCTGGTTTGAAGGGTAGCAAAGGTAGATCCTACCCTGGTGATAAGTTGTTTATGGATGTACGAGATCGACTTGGCAAATTAGATTGACTTTTATTGCATTATTAGAGTTGAACTCTAAATAACAACCTTCAATCCGAGAACAAATTTAATCATTTTCATATTACCGCACAATGCACCACAGCGATAATTGAGAACACCAAACACATATTCGCCATTGCCGACCGTTACGTTCAGTGACAGCGCAGCGCCGGCGAAAGGCTAACGGTAATTGAATCAAACGTCAGCTTTGTGCCGGTGTGTGCGTTAGCGTTATACGCCTCCTGTGTTGTACTCTTTCACATGGCCTATTGGCAGCGTCATGATTGCTAACTCAGCCAAGGTCAAGGCTGAACAATGATTGGGTTCTTCTTTTACTCTTTCTGTTGAAAAGGAAAGTGCACAAAACTGACTCGCCGTGTTTACGAGCGAAGTTGCGCTGCGCAGCGCAGATTAGGGACCTGATATGAATATGGATGCACAATTTACAGATATTGCCAAATTTATATTCGTGACCGAAACTGGTTATTACTTAATATGCACTGCGAGCACCTGAGAGGAAACTGTGCACTATAATAAATAAAAACGAACGCGTGGAACTTTGTATTGGAATTCGCGACTACGAAGCTCAAAGAGATTTGAAAGGCTGCTCACAGTCACGTAGAATCTCATATAATTGTCAGAATGTGCTGTCAACAACATAGCAAAAATATTTCTTTTCTTAACTTTTTTATGCAAAAACAATGATATATGAAGAATCACAAAATTGTCCATCATTTTATCAATCCAACGACATATTGATTATTGTGATCCATCATGTGGTTACATCAGTATTACCGTTTGAAATCTTTCATTCCGACGTTACATCTTGGTTTTTAGTTTCCCCAGAATGTATCTCGATATAGTGCGGTTAGACGTAGTCCTACGTCAAAAAAACAAACAGATATCAGCAGCTTCGTAGTCGCGAATTCAGAGTGATTTTTTCGAAGTCCATCTAAAAATAACATGGGCACTAAAGGGTTAAGTTAATCGAAACGCGAAGTGTAGCTTAAATCACACGACTATGATAATAATAGGACATAAATAAGTAGGTTATATACAGAATCATGGGGTTGCGGCGCAGTCTTTAAATGTGAGCAAATTGAATAATATATTCAGTTCAAAGACAATTCACTTTTTAAATAAAATTTGTATCCCAATATCTCCAGATATCGCGACGTTTCATTCTATTATTATTATTGCTTGTAATATTGACTGAAAGAAAAGCACTTTGGTGTAGAACTACATGTTTTTTCACTTTGCTGAGGCAGATTATAAATTATAATAGCTCTCGAGCAAATGTATGTAGAGTAAAAAGTAATGTCTCATTGAAAAGTTTAAATGTTCAAGATTTTTATGACATCATTTCTCACCATTTTTTTTGTTACTACGGGAAAATTGAAAAAAAGTTTCATGCAGGCCTTGAGGTAGGACAAAATACTGAATAAAAAATACTAAAAATACTAAATACTAAATTAACTTCACCATTTATAATCAAGACTGCCCTGTGCTCTGTCATGAACAACTTATTAGGAGAATTTCGCAAACAAAAGGTCCAAATTGCTGAAACATTTCGTAAGTATTAAGTTTTGGGTTACGCGTCCGGATTTCATCGACATATCGCCCAACATGTGGAACGCAATGATTTTGATCCGTTGGCTCTTAAATTGTATCTCGCGCTTGCGAGCTTTGACGCGCTGAAGCGGCATATCATGGAACAGCACCCGATTATTGGTATTATAAATTGCAAACTGCTTCCTTCTGTTAAAAATGTGGTGTTAGTGCTTTCAAATGAAAAAAGACAGTTTGCATATCAACCATTTCCCCTTAACAATGCAATAAAGATCCTTCGGAAGGTTATTAATGCGCCTTTGTCGAATCGCATCCAATGTTGGAATACATAATACGAAAGCAGCAGAAATTATTGAAGTTATTCAATCTATTGATACACAAGATACCGAATATCTTGCTGAACAGACAGTAAACGTTTGAATGTCTAAAAATTTTTATGTTTCTAGATAAACATTTCAAAAGGTCCCTTCTGCTTTCATCGTTTTTCCGGAGCGTCTTTTCATTTTGATAATGGTTCAGCTTTAGTAACTCTCCCAAGTAGGATTATGAAGTAGGATAATGAATATCATAACGTGTTGGTACCCAGTAAAACTGGACCAACAAAGCTCTCAACCACACAACAAAATAAATTACTCAACCACACAATAAATAAATTATGAATTGAGCATATACGCTGTCGAAAACCCAGTGAAATTAACAAAACGACTTAAGCATTTTTTCTTCCCTTCCAGCTTTTCAAGATTTTTGAGGGGGGATGACATAAAATGGAAATAAAATTTGTAACGGGCTCAGTACAATTAAAAAAATTTCTTTCAGTTATCCCATAATGTGTCATGATCAGATCACGTACGATATCCGCACTGACATAATATCATCCTTTGTCCTGTCCGGTTTTTGTTTTAGAGGGATTTTATTCATAATATCATTTCGCCTATATTGTAAGTGGCTCCCCCGTTTTTTCAAGTTACGTCATTTTACCAGTTTTGCAAGACACAACAAGATTTTAATCCGTATGTAGTGTATGTCAACCTATAGCGGACCCTGTCAACATGTTTTGTCATTCCGCGTTGTGGTCTCGTCGTGTTCGGTCGCAATTTTATTTCGATCTCGATAGTGCCGACCAGTTATTCGCCCACAAGGTCACCGTGCATTGTGCTCTGCTGCTCGTTGCCGTCGTCGCTGTTGAAGACAGCAAAAAGAAGAAGAAGTCAACAATAGCCCGTGCGTTGTGTCGCTACCAGAAGAAATTCGGTAGCCGGCGCACGGCCGTTTCTACAATATTATTTATTGATTGGCATTTTGCGTGTGTGGCTCACGCGTCCAACACGACGATGGTGGCATGACCGAAAGCGGGGATGAACACCCGCTCGTTCCACCGCCTAGCCCTCCACAAAGGATACAAAGTTCCAAGGGTTAAAAATGGAGCCCCGCAGGAAGCTACCCATCGATTTAAGCAGTATCCGGAGGGCAAAGCTGGTATTGGGGCTGTATTTTTCCGGCCGAAAGTGAAAGCATTGAACACAATGCAAATCTGTAAAGATCTGGCACGGTTTACAGCCGTGACTGAAATTACTAAAGTACGCCCGAATAAGCTGCGTGTTTTGGTGTCCGACCACAAGCAAGCAAACGAGATTGCTGCTTGTGAGCTCTTCACGCGGGAGTACCACGTGTACATTCCAGCTCGCGTAGTTGAGATTGACGGTGTGGTCAGCGAATCGAGTTTGACTGTCGAGGACCTGTTGAAGGCTGGAAAAGGCCGTTTCAAGGATTCTAGCCTTGAACCTGCCAAGATACTTGAATGTAAGCAATTACATTCAGTATCGCTCGACAAGGGTGTAAAAACTTACACCCCTTCAGACTCTTTTCGCGTGACTTTCGCCGGGTCTGCTCTGCCGAGCTATGTGCTCGTGGACGAAGTGCGTCTACCCGTGCGCTTGTTTGTACCGCGGGTAATGAATTGCCTCAAGTGCAAACAGTTGGGCCATACAGCCTCCCATTGTGGCAATAAAGCACATTGTGGCAAGTGCGGAGAGCAACATGCGGATGACGCCTGTAATAAGGGTGCTGAAAAGTGCCTCTATTGTGGGCAGACTCCGCATGAGCTGTCTGCATGTCCCGCGTACAAACAGCGTCAAGAGAAGATCAAGCGGTCTCTGAAAGAGCGCTCTAAGCGCACTTTCGCAGAAATGCTTAAAGAGGCCGCAGCCACCAAACTGGTTTCCCCGAATCTCGCGAGGTCTTGTCATCCGATGAGTCTGATTCTGACGATTCAGTTGGGGAACCTTCTTTTGTTGAACCCGGGAAGTCTAGAAAGAGAAAAACCCTCTCTTCTCCTAGACTCCCTAGGAAGGGACAGAGAAGGTCTCCACTGCCCATAATTCAAAAATTGGCTAATATGCCATTTTTACCAAAATCGAGAAAACAGTTTCTCGTGATGGTACACACCCTAAACAAGGTCCCTACGGAAGCCGATTGTCAAAAAATGCATTTGGGAAGGCAGTAAACGTGAAACAATTTTGGCTAATATCCAAAATAATTGAGAATTTGGCTAATATCCAATATCCAATATGAACCTGTGGCATGTTCTCGAACCAGTGTATTATTACTGAACTGTGTTTCTTCTTACTTTCGAAAGTGTGTTGTAGCTTGGTGGTTACTGGCGACAGGTGAGCGATCGTAAGGCCCTTGCATCATATTTGACTTTTTCACGAAGAATATTTGATGCTACAAGAATTTATTTGTTGTACTGCGAAACCCAATGATCAAAACGTGTGACTGTTTCCTTCTGTCATAAATCTTTACATTTAAAAAAATGATATTTAGCTCTTTGATTAGGAGTAATATTAATGAAGAGAAGATTCAGATTTCATTTTGGATTTGATGAGAAAAAATAGGAAAGTGTATTGTGAGATTACCATGAATAATAATATTTTCGTTATATTATTATATTGCTGTGCGTAATAATTGTCTCGTCGTCCTTTTCATCCTCACTTGTGCTTTCGTATTGTTTTAATAAATTTAAAACCATTTTCATCACCAACGAGTACGATATAAATCACATCGTATGGATATTAGCCAAATTGCACACCGTTTTGTCAACTGACCTTTCGTTTATAATTGAAAAAACGGCTACTGTGTTAAAAATACGTGGCGGATGGAATTTTTCTACAGATTTCTTTGTTTCAACTCAACGGCAAGGCTCCAGCATATATGATGGGTGATATACTCAATAAAAAAGTTGTCATGAACAGTCAAAATATGTTGTACCGACAAAAAACTTTCAAATGCGTTTTTCTCGGTTTGATGTCTATGGCATATTAGCCAATTTTTGAATTATGGGCAGTCCATCTGAAGTGGCAGATACTAAGAAACATAAAAGTGCTGTAGAAAAACCGAAGCAAACTCCTCCGGGATTGACAAGATTGAATTCAAGTAAGGAGTTTCCGGCACTTCCAGGAACATCAAAATACCCAACTGTTCCTTCTTTTTCGTCCTAGATTCAGCCAGAATCTGGACTGCTGAGATTTCAGATATTGTGGACTGGATTTTTGAAAATTTCAACATAACTGATCCTCTTAAAAGTCTTCTGCTGGCATTTCTACCAACAGTTAAAACGTTTTTGAAGCAGTTGACTGCTAAATGGCCCCTCCTTGCAGCGATCGTATCCTTCGATGGCTAATTCATCGGCTGAGATGAAGGATTCTATCTCTATTTCACAGTGGAATTATAGAAGTATCATCCCCAAAATTGATTCATTTAAAGTGTTGATTAATAAGCATAAATGCGATGCATTTTCCCTCTGTGCAACTTGGCTCACTTCTAATGTAGATCTCAACTTCCATGATTTTAATATAATTCGCCTTGACCGAGACACCCCTTACGGAGGAGTACTTCTAGGGATTAAGAAGTGCTATTCTTTCTATCGTATTAACCTCCCCTCGGTCCCAGGCTTCGAAGCTGTCGCATGTCAAATGACAATACAAGGTAAAGAGCTTTGTATTGTCTCAATATATATTCCACCCAGAGCACAGGTTGGGCAACGGCTGCTCTTTGATTTAATAGAACTTCTTCCCTGACCACGTTTGATTTTGGGAGATTTCAATTCTCACGGCGTGGCTTGGGGTTCCCCTTCTAATGATAACCGCTCCTCTTTGATCTATAACCTCTGCGACGACTTCGATATGACAATATTAAACAACGGGAACATGACACGCGTTCCGAAACCTCCAGCGCGCCCCAGTGCTTTAGATTTATCTTTATGTTCAACATCGCTACGGTTGGATTGCATATGGAAGGTAGTCCTTGATCCCCACGGTAGCGATCATTCGCCTAGCCAAATTTCAATTGATAATGGTTAAACTCGCACGCGATCAGTTGATATTCCGTATGACCTCACACGGAATATCGATTGGAAGTTATACGAGGAAATGATTTCAGAAGCTGTCGAGTCGATTCAACATCACCCACCACTTGAAGAATACAACCTCCTCGCGGGCTTGATTCTCGACGCCGCGTTGCAAGCCCAAACGAAGAAATATCCCGGCGCGACTACCAAAAAACGGCCTCCCACTCCGTGGTGGGACAAAGAGTGCTCCGATGTCTACACGGGAAAATCCGACGCGTTTAAGGCCTTCTTTCGGGTAAAACGTGAACCCGCCTACTTTAAGCGGTATTTGGAGCTTGAAACCAAGTATAAAAGCTTGGTCCGAGCAAAGATATTGGCGTCGGTTCGTAAACGAAACGTCGAAGGAGACATCGATGAGCACTCTTTGGAACACAGCCCGAAGAATGCGAAATCGTATAACGGTCAACGAAAGCGAGGATTCTTCAAGTCGGTGGATATTTGACTTTGCCAGGAAAGTATGTCCGGACTCTGTTCCTGTGCAAAACATTGTACGCGATACGCCTCCGGGCCACGACGCAATAGAATCACCATTTACGATGGCAGAATTTTCAGTCCTGTAACAATAACGCGCCTGGGTTAGATAGAATCAAATTCAACTTGTTGAAGAATCTACCCGGCACTGCCAAGAGGCGCTTGTTGAACTTGTTCAATAAGTTCCTGGAGCAAAATATTGTACCGCAGGATTGGAGGCAAGTGAAGGTGATCGCCATCCAAAAACCGGGAAAACCAGCTTCTGATCACAACTCTTATAGGCCGATTGCTAGCTATCCTGTATCCGGAAATTGATGGAGAAAATGATACTCCGTCGTTTAGACCATTGGGTCGAATCAAATGGTCTACTTTCAGATACTCAATTTGGCCTTCGCCGTGCCAAAGGAACGAATGATTGTCTTGCGTAGCCTATGCTCGCAAAAAAGAAATGGCATCTGTGTTCTTGGACATTAAGGGGGCTTTTGATTCCGTTTCTATTGACATTCTTTCGGGCAAACTTCACCGACAAGGATTATCACCAATTTCAAACAATTTTTTGCATAATTTGTTGTCCCAAAAGCATATGCATTTTACGCAAGGCGATTTGGCAACTTTTCGTATTAGCTACATGGGTCTTCCCCAGGGCTCATGCTTAAGCCCCCTTCTTTACAATTTTTATGTGAATGACATCGACGCATGTCTGGCAAATTTATGCACGATAAGACAACTTGCAGACGACAGCGTGGTCTCTGTTACAGGAGCCAAAGCTGCCGATTTGCAAGGACCATTGCAAGATACCTTGGACAATTTGTCTGCTTGGGCTTTACAGCTAGGAATCGAATTCTCTCCGGAAAAGACTGAGATAGTAGTTTTTTCTAGGAAGCGCGAGCCTGCTCAGCTCCACTTACAGTTAATGGGTGAAACGATTTCTCAGGTTTTGGTATCTAAATATCTTGGTGTCTGGTTCGATTCAAAAGGCACCTGGGGATGTCACGTGAGGTATCTGATGAAAAAATGTCAACAGAGAGTAAATTTTCTCTGGACAATTACTGGATCATGGTGGGGCGCCCACCCAGGAGACCTTATAAGGCTTTACCAAACAACGGTATTGTCGGTGCTTGAGTACGGGTGTTTCTGCTTCCGCTCCGCTGCAAATACCCACTTAATCAAGCTGGAACGATTGCAGTATCGTGGTTTCCGTATTGCCTTAGGTTGCATGCATTCTACCCATACGATGAGTTTGGAAGTTTTGACGGGCGTTCTCCCATTAAAAGACCGCTTTTGGGATCTGACTACTCGTATTCTCATCAAATGTGAGGTTTTGAACCCCTTGGTAATTGAAGATTTCGATAGGCTAGTTGAACTTAATTTTCAAACCCGTTTCATGACTGTGTATTTCAATCACATGTCTCAAAGTATAAATCCTTTCTCATACACCTCCAATCGTGTCAACTTGTTAGATACTTCTGTTTCTACTGTGTTTTTCGATACATCCATGATGGAAGAAACTCGTGGAATCCCGGATCATTTACGCGTGCAGAAGATCTCTAAAATATTTTATAACAAACTAAAAAACATCAACTGCGACAATGCGTTTTATACTGATGGATCACTTCTCAACGGGTCCACTGGCTTCGGTATCTTCAACAATAATTTTACCGTCTCTTACAAGCTCGATAATCCTGCTTCTGTTTACGTCGCAGAATTGGCTGCAATTCTGTATACCTTATGGATTATTGAAAAAATGCCCGCGGACCATTACTTCATCTTTACGGACAGTCTCAGTTCTATTGAGGCTCTTCGATCGATGAAGGATGTAAGGCACTCTCCGTATTGCCTGGGGAAAATACGACAACATCTGAGTGCTTTATCCGAAAATCTTCTCAGATTACCTTAGTGTGGGTCCCTTCTCATTGTTCCATTCCGGGCAATGGGAAAGCGGACACTTTGGCTAAGGTGGGTGCAACAAACGGTGATATTTACAACAGACCTATTGCCTACAATGAATTTTCAAAATTTTCACGTCAGAATACACTTATCAACTGGCAGGCCTCGTGGGATAATGGAGAACTGGGGAGGTGGCTACACAGCATCATCCCCAAGGTTTCCACCAAACCTTGGTTTCGGGGGTTGGATGTAGGACGAGATTTCATTCGCATGATGTCTCGGATTATGTCCAACCACTACGGGTTAGACGCACATCTCCTGCGTATTGGGCTGGCGAGCAGTAATCATTGCGTTTGTGGATTGGGGTACCAAGACATTGAACACGTGGTTTGGGTGTGTGCTGAATTCCGCGGCGCCAGATCTCTACTTTTGGATACCCTCAGGGCCCGAGGAATACAGCCCTATGTGCCAGTTCGTGATATCCTCGCTCAGCGAAACTTGCCATACATGCTAATATTTATAGCTACTTGAAGAGCATCAAAGTGCCAATTTAACAGCGAAACGAATCTCGGATAAAAAAAACCATGTTAGATTTAGTATTAGATTTAGTATCAGCTCGTAGTCGGCAGCGAGGATAAAAAGTTTGTCTTTAGCTTATAAGATATTTTAGACCATAAGGCATTAGATTAAATTGGCTCCGTAAAACATTAATTTGTATTGTGCCGTGTCAAATAAATGTTGTGAAAAAAAAACATGTTTTGTCGATTACTCATTAAAAATCCTGAATCTGATGAACATTACTCGTAGTTTTCCCACTGACTGGTGAGTCGGAAAACCAGTAAGTGGACCTTTATGGCGTACAAAGGTAGTGTAGTTTATCCTTTTTTGACGAGAAATAAGATACAACTCCCGGTTATTTATTTCATTGACGGGCATGAGGGCCATACCGCATATGAAATTGAGCTAATACTTTCTCGATTGAGCGTTTCGTTTAAATTCGGTTGTTCATATTATCACAAATCTAGGTAGGGTTATGCGACTGAACGAGTTTGGTGGAATTTATTTTCTTTTGGCGAAAACGCTGTCAACTATTCAAAATGTATAGCAGTCAAGGCCAATCCAGAACTGTCTGATCCTCGCAAGTCTGAAGCAAATTTTTCTTTTAAATCAATTGAACTGAATTAGAAGCGAGAGACCATGGACAGATTAACAAAAAGACCAAAGGCGACTGTGAACAGAAACTTTGTAATGATTTGTTCTCTAAAGAAGACATCTTGTTTGGACATTACGATGAGTTAGTTTTGTTATATTATCTCAATTGCATCGATTAATTATCTATTACAGAAATACAGAAGAAGTGGCTACAGAGGGTTGGCGATCTACAAGAAAGGCCACCGCCTGGACTGTAGTGGTTATCGGGGCATAACCCTTCTCAACAACGTTTTCAAAATTTTCTCCCGTATTCTGTTCCAAAAACTAAGGCCGTAGCAGGAGAAATTTGTTGGCGATGTGTGTTTCAATGTGGTTTTCGAGGAGAGGCTCCACTACGGACCAAATGTTCACCCTGCGACAGATCCTCGATAAATTTCGAGAATTTAACTTGCAGACTCACCATCTGTTTATAAGCTTTAAGGTAGCGTACAATACAGTTAAGAGCGTTATGGCGAATTATGCTAAAACATAGTTTCCCAACCAAACTAATTTTTTTTATTCTCGCTTATTTTCCGTCGGTCTAGTTCCGCCCCTGTTGTGGCCAATCACCGACGCCCAGGGAGGCGACTCCACACCCAGGACCCTAACTCACGACCCGTTTATTAACGGACCGGCGCCAACGGCTTTACTTCCTCATGCGAACGGAAGGCGTGATCCCAGAGATTTTTAGCCTCAGAAAATCTCCCGGTGTCGGCTAGGATTGAATCTAGACCAGTTGGGTTGGTTGTAAGTGGATCACGCCACCTCACAACCATCGACACCTATGTCGGCGGTGGGATTCGAACCCAGGCGTCGAGCGTGGTTGGCGGAGACGTTACCAACCACACTAGGCCCCCGCTCTAACCAAACTAATTAGGCTGATACGTGCTACCCTTGAAAGTTCTACATCATACATCAGGATAACCGGTGAGATATCGGACTCCTTCGTGACGTTAGATGGTTTGAAACAGGGAAACGGGCTGTCAAACTTATTGTTCAACATCGCATTGGAGGGTGCTATAAGGGAGGTTGGCGAGACCTTGATACGACCATCAGAAGCTACTTGAATGAGCCCGGTACGTCTAACAAGTAGAACAGAAAAAAAAACAATGTGAGGGGCCCCCTCCAGTTTTGACTTCTCGAAAGCGCCTAAAGCTTCACCGGAAGAAAGAAGAAGAGATGAAAAATTCGGAAAAAGAGAAAATCTGAGGAAAAACGTGAACAATGAAAAAATAAACCAAAAAAAATGAAATGATCAGAAAGACTACAGAGTGGCTGGAACGTTTTTTTTTTTCTCATTGCGATCCCTCCTCTCACTCCCACTTCAACAAGCTCATAAGGAGCCTTTTGGTAGTAGTCGCAACTGTTTGAAGTATGGATTGCAGGAATTAAACACTAATAAGGATCAAGCTACAAATGATACAAGCACTACTTAAATACTCCATAACATACAATGATCATTGGAATCTTCTATCCTACATTACAACTTTTTAAACATTTTCTCAGTTTATGGAAATGACAGTCATAGTTTAAAATGTTATGGGTTCGATCTGTAGTACAAATATTATATTCCAGAAATCGGATGCATCATCAAGCAAACGACACTCTATGGTCTTCTAGCAAAGTGACTGTAATGCACAAATTCAGAAATGTTCAGAAGACGATTTCTTTTGTTCATGCATTGCACCTAATCTATACCTGCAACCCCTATTGACCTCCTTACGTATAGACATTTGATGAGAACATACAACAACAATATTGCACGCTAGCCTGTGAGGCTAATAGCGGTCTCGATCAACTAGAGTAGGTGAGATAATTAGTTATCGAGATTGTTTTTGGCAAAGTTTCCAGCTCGAAAAGTTTCTCGACCGGATCTGAAATCGAACCCGATATCACAACCGTGTGGGAGAGCTAGCCGATCGACATCGCTAACCATAGAGCCACGGGGACCACAAATGATGAGAAAGGAAATTAAAAACTTGGAAACTTTGTTCCACGACCGTGACTACGTTTCAAAAACATGATTGCCAATAGACAAATTGCAACGAAGCGACGACCATATAAATTTTATTCTAGGATTTATTTTGAATAGATAATACTTTGAATTCAAGTTCTTTGGCGTCAATAGGTGTAGTTTGATGCCCTGAACATGAAAATGTTAATAAGTGAAATTTGACATTTTCTTTGATTCAATCCATATCTCTGAAATTAGATGAATAAAACAAAATAAATCTATTTGTCTCGGAAAAATTCTTATGCAGGTTTCAATAGTGTGATGATTACACAGTGCAACAAAAATTGACTTTTTTTCTGCCTTGGCCTATATATATTTTTTTTGTGTATTTTCATGCAAAACTAAATCTCCCCGAGTTTAAACATATTTCAACTTAACCCTCTAGTGCCCAGTGCCGCCTCTAGACGGTCTTCAGTCAAACCTCTAGAAAGCTTCAATAAGGACTTAAAAAATGTTTATAAGGCTTTATAGTGATTTTTTCGAAGTCCGTCTAAAAATTATTTTGGGTACTAGTGGGTTAAGGGGCAACAATGGCGCCATTTTGAATTTTTGAGAAACTGGAAATTTTTGATATTTTTTCGACGCCATTTTATTTTAAGTAAAAAAGTCTCAGAAATCGAATGGAAGGTGTCTAATCTACGTAAAATGTCAGCAAAATGTCGATTTTGCCCCAATTTCCCTACAATATAAAAATACGTTTATCTGCTGACATTTTACGTAGATCAGGCACCTACCATTCGATTTCTGAGACTTTTTTACTAAAAATAAGATATAATTAGACTACCACTTTGAGATATTAGCGCATTACCATTAATGCTCAAAAATAATCGATATTATTTTTCTTTGTGAAATATACTAAAACTATGCCAAAACCGGTTTCGTAGAATCACCGTTTTGAGCTTAGTTTTTGTCCGATTTAAGTTCTGTTTTTTTCAAAAGATGGGTAAAAAGATGCTAATATGTGAACAAACTCTTAGAATTTTGGTATTTGGTCTCAAAACAAAATGGCGTCGAAAAAACATCAAAAATTTCCAATTTCTCAAAAATTCAAAATGGCGCCATCGTTGCCCCTTAAGTTGAAATATGTTCAAACTCCGGGAAATTTATTTTCGCATCAAACTTGATAAAAAGGCAAAAAAATTGTTGCACTGTGTTTTTCAACAAATGAGATATCCATTTTGACATAAGTTTAGCTTTGCTATAGAACAGTATTGATGTAAGAATTCCTTCGTTCATTTACAATCGGCGCGTGTCTTAAGTAAACACAATACTATCGAATTCAACATAAAAAGCTTATTTATGTCGAATAACAAACATTCGTTCAAAGTTACAAACAACAGTCTCGAGCCGAGAGTAGATAATATACCGTTAGCTTCCACATATGATGCTTACTTCTACAAAAACTATCAACTTTAGTTCAGTATCACTATGAAAACAACTTGTTGTTTTTTTTTGTCTATATTTTTGAGGTTTTGAGCCTGCGGACAACTTGTTGTCTAAATTACCACAATTGTGCAGTTTTAATTTGAAATAATATTTCGGTAACATTAATGTCACCGTGAATTACAGCAGAATGAATTGCATTTTTCCCAACGTCCCATGGTGAAGGTTCATGTGACGGTGCCAGCGTGAACAAATTTACAACAATGATGACAGGTTCAAGTTTAAGCGAAACAGTAGAGATAAATACCGCCTGCCACTTCTTTGTTTAGGTGCTAATAAAAGGGAGTAAAACAATAGCTTGATAGGAGACTGACAATTCAATAATGATGCCAATGCGGAATACTAAACGAGGACGAAAATAAGTTCATCTTACTAGAATAACATCCACAATGACATTCGTTCGTATTCACTATCCAGAACACTCTTCTCAAAACTGCCGTACAAAATAGTGATTCAATCAATTAACCTCAGCTCGAAAACGAATTTTGTGCAATCTCCTGACATTTGCTCCACACTGAAAATTTACTATATACAATCCGACAGACGGCTACAAGATGGGGTATAGAGCAACACATCCACCGTTTCGATTACCTCCAGCGGCGGTGTTTCCGATTATCACTTTTCGCTTCCATCACTCGCCGATCAACCGGAGACCAATTGCTAGTTATATACAGCTGGTTCGGCAGTCTTGAATGTCATGTTATTGCTACTGCGTTGGTGAACAATGCGTGACGATATGTTGCAGAAGCGACAAATCACGTTCAACAATGCACAACACTCCTACAAAACCACCATTAGTTGGCACCTTCTATCAAGTTTTATCCAGTATAGACTTGGATCACACGTAAAACGACTGCTTAAAAACCAAATGAATAGTGTGGCTATTTGCACTGGACAGATTGGCATTGCCCACTCCTGGTGGAGCCGATAGAATTACCATTTCGACGTCAGACACGCTGTGCGATACGACATTCACGTTGATTTTTTTCGGCGCAATTTCATACGCACTCGGAATGGGTCTTCTGCCACAAGTAACACATGGTCTCTCCTTTCGGTCTCACATGGCGCAATCGAGCAGATATAGTACCAGTGATGATCTATTCAAATCAAACAAACACACTTCAGCTGGTAGATCAGTAACACTGTTATGTAACCATTTGCTCCGATTTCAGTTGAGCAATTCTTCACGTTCGTGTTTTCTACTAATAGCACAGGTAAATCATCGATTGAAAAGATCTTGCTAGGAATATCCAGGCCAACTACTGTTTTGCGTTGGTCTTTAGTCACGTAGAGACTATACTTCGACTGATAGTGCAAAACTTGAACTTGTCGCCAAAATCGTACGCAAAACACAACTCCGAACGCGCGTCGTATGCGGCCACGAGCTTTCTACGTGAGTTCACTTTCGATACTGAAGGCAAGCTGGAAAATAAGACGGTCAACCGAAGCAGCTGATGTTGTAATCTTTTCGGCGGTGAATGCGTGCCGAAAGAGAGTGAGAGTGTTTGAGAGTGTGGCACCAGAAGTTTACACCGAAAGTGCAACCGGTGCCCTAAACTTTCAGCACTAAACGAACCTATACTAGCGACATTTACGACGATACTATTTTAGGACCTTACGGATGGGTAGCTTTGTCCGATTAAAAGGTGTACCGCCGCAAGCTCAGGGAATAAAACCTTTGTAATGTTAAGGGTGACTAATCAGTTTTCTTGTTAAAATAGTAACAATGCATATTGAGTGTTGCTATCTTTCTTAGCAAATGTAGTATCAGAACATGAACATAAAAACACGCTTAAATCAAAAAATAAATTGTATGTACAGTCCCTTCTACAATTATGGGTCAGTCAACGTGTTGTCTGAATGTTCAAAAATGGATATAAAATCGGAAAAATTATTAACTACGAATGTTTTACTATCTATCTCTGTGTTCTGATGTGTACTTTCGATCAACAATTAGTTTCACTGCAGTTGATGCGTGTAAATCGGTTGGGAAGAAAAATATCACTTACATAGCCAGAGATACAATTATGGGTCACATTTGGCATTCGAAATCATTAAGACTATAAAATCATCAAATTACATAACGCAAGTTATTTTATTGTTATAAAAGCTTGATAATAAGTTATTTTATTCAGTCTTGTCGCATAATCGTGTAAAAGTAATAAAAATAGCCAAAATATGGACTGACCCACAATTGTGTAACGCAAGATGTAGCATTACTACAATTATGGGTCACTTTACTTATTGCACCGAGCAGAATTATAGTTTTAGTGACATTTTCAACTTTTAATCATTTTATTCGTATGAATGAGGTTACAAGTGAGTTGCAAAAAATACCACTGCTAATGAAAATTGTTCAGTTTAATGAGAAAAGACGTATTTGCGTGGAAGTGACCCATAATTGTAGCTGACCCATAACTGTGGAGGGACTGTACAATTGTTAACATACCATTAACCTGAAACAAACTCAGGCAATTCATCGTATGTCCGAATTTCGACTGTAACACGTCTAGTTGTTATATGCTCAACCGCTGATGATTCTTCGACTTTATTAATGTGAACTTTTTTCTTCGACTTCATTAATGTGAACTTTTGTTTCTGAAAAACAGTGCAGAACAAACTATGCAAAACATGGTCCATTAATCGCATGATAAATGCCCATAAATGCACTTTTCACGATAACTCTAAGGTGTAAGACAGAGAAGTTAGGTTTTGCAGCGTCACTAGCGGTGGAGTTCCGAACTAAAACTTATTGTCTGAGGCTTTTTAAAAACTGAATGTCTTCTGAAGATAGTATATCAATAAAACTAATATGTAGAAAGTAAATCAAAAAAAAATTCACGACTTTGAGCTTTTGTAGGTTCGACTGTGCAGTGGCAAAAAAAGTATTTCTCATCACTTGGTGACGGGTGATTCATTACAGCAACCCAAAGAAAAGAAAGCAATGAAAACTAACCGGTATGTCCCTTAAGCTGGAAGTACAAAGTCAGCAGAACAAAGAGTTAATAGCATGAAAATTTAGTGCTCATTCGATGCTCATTTAATGCCATTTCGCCAAATTTAATGCTCCATCATTTCTCTGAAAAATGCGATTGTTTGCTAGCTTAAGAAAATAGCTAGCAGACAATATACGAAAATAGCATTTTTAGTCACAAAACAGTTTTATAACGGTCAAAAACATTTAATGCTCATTTAATGCTCTTGAAAAAACCTGATTTTCATGATAATTTTATAGATTTTGTAAAAATTTTTCAAAGATATAATAATACATAAAGAGCTTCATTTTTTTCAAATATTTTCCTCTGAAAACAATCAGAATCCTTTTGATACGATTGGATACCAATTGAATGCTTCCATATGCGAGCAGTTTCAATAACTTAGGTGCATTTTTCATTAAATAAATTATTTTCAAAAATATTGTTGTGCTAGCTTAAGAAAAAAGTTAGCAGTACAATGGCCAGAAACAGCATTTACAAGCAATAAACTGTTGTATGGTTTAAAAATTTAATGCTCATTAAATGCTCTTGAAAAAAACCTGATTTTCGTGATAATTTTATTGATTTTGTATAAATTTTTCAGAAATATAATAAATTCGTGGTAACTAGATGTACAGTAAGGTCTTGATGCGTTGCGATGCGTTCCAAGTTTCTATGGAATCGCGTAAAAAAAGACATTTTTGAGCTGCGAATATAACGAGGAAACCCTTTTTTAAATGTTTGAATCTCGTTCGAAAATGATAGAGGTCAATCTGGAAACCAAAATTCAACGTTTTAAATTTTCAGTATTTACACTAAAAATTGTGATTTTTTTTGAAAACGGATATATGATTACCTAAAATATGATTAGCCTAAAATGAAAAACGTGATTGAAATGAGGTCAATATCTTGTACCGTTTTTGAGTAATTACGAAAAGCAACTCGCGTAAAAAAAACCGTGTAAAAAAGACCGTACTGTATTTATCAGGAACAAAGCCCGGAAAGGAGAACTGTTTCTTTTCATGGTTTTAAAAAGCTAGGTTAAACCTGTTAAAAAATCAATCTATCAACATGCTTCATTCCAGGAGTTCTTGGCAAAGGTCTAAAAGATGTGCATTTTCTTTACTATCGGATTTCCGAAAGTCCTGCATCAAACGGGTCGAAGTTTCACTCGAGATCTGTTGTTTAAATTTTTAAAATCTTCTTTTTTTTACTCAAATAGCATCTATTTGACACGGCACAATACATATTTATGTTTTACGGAGCCAATTATTACTAGTGTCTTACTTTATAAAGTATCTTATAAACTAAGAGCAATTTTTTTATCCTCGCTGCCAGCTACGAGTTACAATTAAATCTAATTAAAACTAACATGTTTCTGAAAAATCTACTTTTTAGAAGTCAAAAAGTCTCCGAGCTGCAAGACGCTCCTAGAAAGTCGATTTTTTAAAGCACATTTCTCGAGACAACACCCGATCTTGTAATTTCACTCATTCCTGAGACAATTGGCTTAATAAAAAATTAATTTTGACAATTTCATCAACCAATATCTGTGACTTTTTTCATCGGTAAAAATGAAACCTTGATTGGTTTGAGGCCATTTCAACATTTCAAAGTGCAATCGAGCTAAAATTTTGCATGAGGGCATTTTTTCGAAAAGACGAAATTTTTGAGACTGGCCGCTGAACGAAATTCGAAGGTAATGTTTTTCCCAAGTGTTTCATTAGCAAACAGTAAAGGCAGAACCCTATTGAAAAGCAAAGCCTTGGTGCTTCATTCCGATTCGGAACTCGACCTTCTGTTTATTATACACAGACTTCACAGCCAACTGTTTCAGGGTGGCGACTCAATTTACAGAAATAAATTCCCTGATTTTCCCTGATGTTCTTAATTTTTTTCCCTGACTATTCAAATTTATTTTAAACTAATTTAAGTTACGACTTTTTGAAGTAGAATACTTCTCTCAGAAAGTTCGGCTACACAGGGATGTGAAATGAAAATCTAAAACCGAAAAAAGTGAAAAATATGTCCAATTTCAAATGTTAATAAATCGGTTAGTATTCGATGGATTTCCTTCGTCCTTGCAGTAATAGATTGCACAGTAAAAAAATTTACATTTCTTTAAATGCACATAAATGGAGCATTAGAAACCATGTAATATTCCGTGTGGCATGATATTCACATGCAATGTAAATGATTATATTGTTAATTTGCATGCATATTTATATTCAAAGCTTTAAGTTTATATCACTTAACGTACAAATTTACATGGTTTAAAACGATTCTGTATTGTGCATTATTAACGGTGTGAAATTATATAAGTTTTTCACTTTATGTGCTAGAAACCGCTATGTGCTTTCATTTGTATTATGTGTAAATTTCATTTTTTGGTACTGTGTGGAAAATCTTCTAAGATTCTTCCCAAAAGAAGATAATTGTAGTTTTATTATTCACACTATTGTACTATTGAAAATAGTCAAGCCTTGTCAAAACGAAAAATTCGACCTCTGATTGGTCGTTATATGATTGCTTCCCAAGCACGGTCGACAGAATCATATACCTTGCAATTTTTAACATGCTATTTTGCCTATAAAAGAGCCTGTTTCAGCCGAAGCCGCTCATAATAGTTCTAGACAGCGACAACAGCAGTCGTCCTCCCTTAGCAGCAGCACTAGCAGTGCAGTGGATACCAACGATGGCGGAAAGCGGCCACAGCTGTGACGTAGCAATGGATAGCGCACTAGTTGCCAGCTGATGCAGGGACAGTGGATACCAATGGCAGCGTATAGCGGCCACAACTGTGGCATGGCTATGGATAGCGCACTAGTTGCAGCGGATCTCAGCATCAATAGCGGCTGATGCAGTGAGACACTTTAGTGAAATGCAGTCTCTGTGCGATAGTGGGCACTAGTAAATGCATCCAATGAAAAGTTGACTCATTTTGACAACACGTGAGCCGTCTAGTTTTGAGTGTTGTATCAGCATTTCACTGTTTACTTTATCACCACGAATACTTTGTTTGCACTGTCAGTGATAACGCAAAGTTGTAATCGGCATCTTATCCGATACTAAATTGAACAACAAATTGTCCTTTTCAGGATGAAATAAAAACCTGATGAATAAAGCGTTAATGTTTTCTCTTGAGTTAATTTACATTTTTAAATTTGGAAAAGTTCTATATTTTACTTCATTTCCGTGTCTCAGAACGTACTGAATTATCTTTTCCTTCAGTCATGAGCACGACATCCGAAACAATTTAATCTCAAAATTTAAAAATTGTCAAGCCCCAACCATGACAAGCAACTTACTATATTATTGAAAATGGTCAATCCTTGTTGAAGCGCAAAATTCGATTGATCTGTTTACTGCCCCTGTTTACATAGTTGACGTAGCAACCAACATCATCATTGCGAGAAAAACGCGTTTTTGTTATTTTAACCCAAATAATTATATTGAGATACAATTTCAACAAAATAGTCTGTCAATTTTATGAAGATTGATGTTCGAATAGAGGCTTCATGGATTAAACGAGTCTGCCCGTGGTAATTGATCCAGGAAAACCGCTACGCCAGTTTATGCGAATAAACATGCATTTTTATCGCAGATTGTTCGCATAGCTTGGCGTTAAAACTCGACTACTTCCCACTCTGCCTCGCAGTTGATTCAGTTTTATCAATCGTGTTTCGGTCAAACGTCAGTTATTGTCCATCGGCAGTTTCAGTTAGACAAAAACGCACAAACACACAAACAAACACGCACACATACACACACAAACACATTCATAAAGACTTAAATTTACGCTAAGGTGGGTAATCGCAACAAGGAAAAATGCAAAATATGACAGCACAGAGCCAAAAAAATTTTTTTTGGTTCAATTTAGGCTTCCAGACAATGCTGAACCTGCCGAATATGGATTATTCGTGCCTCTGATTGGTGCATTACATATCCATGTACATGAATTTGTATGAAAATTAGTATAGGAAAACTTTTTCGCATGTTTCTTCCTAGAGAGCTATCGATCAATCCACTTCCGGTAGTGTCAGGATTGTTTGGGACCCCAAATAGAACCATAAAAACGTTCTGGAAAATCGATTGAATTTACCCACCGTAATTTACACACACGATTTAATTATTTCATCTGATGCAAATATCCACTAGTAGGGGGAAAGAACACGGTGACTTTAGATCTTTCGGAGGCTGAGTGTTTGTAAAAATATTATTATACAATACAAGAATTCAATCCCCCTTTCTCCTTTTCCCTTTTCCATGGAATATTTGTCGAATTAAACGACGTAACTTAGACAAACAGACAGTAGTTAGACAGTCAAGTAAAACGACTTAACATAGACAATTGCACCTTGTAAGGAATGACGCCAGTTTTTGCAACCAATTGGCAGTTACGCCAAAACGTTTTTCCAATATTTCTCAAAAGTTTTAGAACAAAATAGTTTTCTTTTCGTTCGTAGCGTATGTATCTTAAAGAAAGGAAGCTGAATCAACGAAAAAGTGCATTTTGGTCATTTTGGCTCTCACGTCAACTATGTAAACAGGGGCAGTTAGTCAACGTTTATTTACTAGAAAAAATGACTGACACGCAAGCAGCCGGGTTATTTTTCTTGTAAAAGTATTCTACTTCAACCTTGCGGTTGTGGCTTTGCACACAACCCTCCTGTTATTTTTACCTAAATGTACTAAAAAGGATCAGACTTGAACTGATTCCTGCTAAAATTCCCACTAGTAATTGAAACAGTTTAGCTTCGCTTTTGCTAACTTGAATTTTGAACAAAGATATTTTTTGTTGAGAAACACTTGAAACACACTATTGAAAAAGAGAAGGGTTTCAACCCTATAAAACAATCCCCAGTCTACGCCACTGGCGACTGGAAACTTGATCGTTTTTATTTTTTATGAACGATGAAATCTGAACGAAATTATCGCTGGAGAACGGTATCGACTTCAATTGATGCGAATAGGTCCAGAACGGCATGAACAACGGCAACAGTACGAGCAGAGGAACGAAATAGTGATTCTACTGCATGACGACGCTCGACCTCATACTGTTAACGTCGATAGAAATCAAATGAGAAGTACCACCTCACCCGCCATTGAAATGATTTAGTCTGAGTAAAAACAACTTACGATTGAGTTGAGTGGAGGAAGGGGGATGGTTGGTTGGGTAAATAAATAATGATAATGAGAAAGGTAAATGTTTTGAGAGATATGGGGTGAAGCTAGGTCAGATGGAAATATAGTTAAGTAGCAAGTAACTTTTACTGACGAGGCTCAAAATAGTGCTTAAGGCTTTGGAAAGTCGCTACCAGTCCAGTGTTTACAGATAATTTCTATTTCTTTTATACGTGACCAGATTTTTAGAGAACTTTACGGGGGCAGCACCTGAGATATGGTGGTAAAGGTCCTCTTAGCGGAGCTGAAGAGCTTGAGCTATACTGGCTATATATAATTGCATTAGTTTCTTTTAAATTGGGTACATGTTTAATATCATGCCTAAACTATATATTCAGCGAAATCGCTCATTCGGCAAATTTTTTGTGTGATTTGATTAAAAATTAAATAATCAAAAGAGACATAAATCCATTTTCGAGTTCAACCAATCGTAGACCAATAAATTCTTAGCTATTGTAAAAACTATCCAGTTAGCTATTCAAATTAATAGTAGTTTTATTGGTATAATATATGTAAGTTATTTATAAACCAACAAAACTTCAAGTTCACGAACTTGGTCAGCCCCTATTAGTACCTAATTATCAAATCAATAGGTGAATACAACCAGATCCAATATCCGTTCAACTGGTTTCTATGAAACCTACTAACGAGCAGAACCAAAAGCCCTTGTCGTTGAAAATGCGTTTTTATAGGCTGGTCTGCTTGTAAACTCTGCATCTTTGCTGCATGTGTGGCTACAAATGGTGACTTCTCAACACTGTTAGTAATGTGTAATAGGAATTGTTATGATTTGTTCGGTTCAATTAAGTAATTAAGGCTTCTCGTTCGTTTGTATTATTTGTATTTTTCTAATTGTAAATTACTACTTTCCTTAAACAACCCTATTCATCATGAGCGTCAAAAATGCCTTCGCCTTTAACTTAACACATCTTTGAGTATGCATACGAATTCACAATTTATCAATGAAACGAACAGATATAATAAGTCTCAATGTTTCGTCGAAACACTGTTAGAACTAGTAGTAGCTTTGAGTTTATCTAGCCTTAACAATATGTTTAGGAAAAATATAGCTTCAAACCAAGTCCTTGGTATGGGGCGGAACAAATACTCTTTGAAGAGTAAAAGCAAGAACTCGATCTTCACAGCGAAACCAACGTAAAATCAATCGAAACCCATCAAATTAATCGATGCAATTAAACAGACCAAGGTAAAAGTTGTTCGAAAGCATACAATGGAATGTTGATGAATTGAAAACAATCAGTGGTAACTTTTTTTCTGACAGCAACCTCTAGCATAATCCTAACCTAACCTGGCCGTTATTAGACACCCTAATATGGCGCACTTATCACCACAGTAGAATGGCGGTTTTGTTTTTGGTTATGATTTAGTGATCTTAGGCGTCACAACAAAAGGAGGTCAACGTAAATCAGGTTAGGATCGTTATTGAGAGATATCTTGTTTGTCCTAATGGAATAAGTAGGCTTTATCTTGAGCGTAGTTCGTTTACCTTTTAGGGGAATCAAAAAGTAGTGCGCCAATTCAAATCGAAGAGCGGCAGAAAAAGACTACAGATTAACTCCTACTATAATGACAAAAAATTACTCACGATATACAGTCATGGAGAAAAAAATAAATACACTTGCAATGTTGGATGATTTTTCGTATTTGCGCAGTGATTTTAATTGTTGTATGATGTTATGTTACGTCATTAAGATCTGCAGACACTCTTTTTGAAAGAAGAACGGAGAAATAACTGGAGAACATTCTTTGTCGGTGATTCCGAAAATTTTTTGCGTGAGTTAGTGTTTTTAAAGTGGCGACAAAAATAAATACACTATTGAAATATATATACAAAACAATCCAAATTAGCTTTATTTCTCTACATATTGTTAGCAAAGTGATTTTTTACGTTACAAAACTCACTTTCAAAATTTTGTGGCCTGTTTTTTGTTTTGTAAAGCCATATTTAATCTTCGTGGAATGTTTACCCCCAGGTTTTCACGAGTATAAGCTGAACTAGCATCAGATCGACTTGAACTGTCCTACAGTACGGTCGCATTTTACCAACAGCTCGAGGCTAAGTCTTAGACTACCGAGAGATATTAAAATTTTGTTTTTCGCTTTCAACAGGCAATCTTTTTTAAAGACTACCTGTTGAAAGGCAAAGTAATAAATTTGTTTTTAAAGTTAACGAGTGTTTAGTTAATTAATTTGGTTTGAGATATTTCTACTTAAATTCTATAGTGAAGTGAAAGTGTAGTGAAGTTGTCCAGTTATGCCTGGAATTTATTTTATTTTGGCGGAATCTTTTGATGGCCATAAACATCTTTTACAGTATTTGACTGAAAAGATTTTATACATCTCTTTTACTCTTTTGATGCTAAAAACGAGAGACCGTTTAAGGCTGTGTTGAAAGGTCTCTCAAATGATCAAAGTATTGATGAAATCAAAGATTGTTTGTCAGAATCACTTGGTTTTGCCCCCAACCAAGTAATTTTGATGAAACGAAAGGCAAATGCCAAAATTTTTCAAACTGGGATACACCAGGAAAATTACTTAGTACATTTTGATCGTACCAAAGTACATAATTTAAAATGTTTAGAAAAAGCACGTGTTTTATTCAACGTGCGAATAAAGTGGGAAAATTTCAAGAGACATGGAGGAATCCATAATCTTACGCAATGTCGGAATTGTAAAGCCTATGGTCATGGAACTCGAAACTGCCATATGGCTGCAAAATGTATGATTTGTGGTGACACTAGTCACACGAAAGATATCTGCCCCGTGAAAGAGATCACTAATAGTTTCAAATGTGTAAATTGTGGGGGAAATCACAAATCTAATTTCTTTAATTGTCCTGTAAGGTCAAAAATTATTGCTTCTAGACAACGTAGGAATTCTAAACAACCTGTTGTCAATGTGGGTAATCAAAAGACTTTCAGTACTGTTCAGGCATCACCAGCACTTTCATTAGCAGGTGTGTCTGTAGGTAATAATTTAAATTCAGATAACAAATTTCAGAAAAATAATCCTGTTCAGGCAACACCAGGCTATTCATATGCCAGTGTCCTTTCAGGTAATATTTCAAATTCAAACAGTAACAAACCATTCGTGTTTGGTGCTGAAAAGTCAGCCAGTACTGATTTAGGTAATCCAACTCCCGAAAAGATTGAATACCTACAACAATCCATGCTGCAGCTAATGTCCGTTTTGTTGAACTGTAACTCGATGTACAAGGCTGTTCAAGAAGGTATAAAATTTACAACTAATTTTGTTATGGAATTGAAATTCAGCAATGATTTTAAATAATGCTGTAAATTTTCTAGATTGGAATGCTCGCTCTTTAGAAGCGAAAGAGGATGAATTTTTCAATTTTTTAACAGTCCACGATGTGCATATTGCAGTTGTGACTGAAACGCTTTTAAAGCCAAATATTAAACTAAAAAAGAACCCAAATTTTATAGTTCATAGGTTTGATAGAATTGATGTTGCCGGTGGTGGAGTTGCAATAGTTATCCACCGTCGAATAAAACATCGTGTTTTACCCCATCTTGAAACCAAAGTTATCGAGAGTTTGAGAATTGAAATTGAAACAAGTATTGGCATTTTATTTATAGCCGCAGTGTTTTTGCCTTTTCAATGCACTGGTGAGCGAAAAAATTATTTCAAGGGAGATTTGCAAAAACTCACAAGAAATAAATCTAAATTTTTAATCATCGGTGATTTTAATGCGAAACATCGATCTTGGAATAATGCTCAAAGCAATTCTAATGGAAAAATTTTGTTTAATGATTGCTCGGCTGGATTTTATTCAGTTTTATTTCCAAATGGTCCTACATGTTATTCTTCTATTAGGAATCCATCTACAATTGATTTGGTTCTAACAAATCAAAGCCGTCATGACGTGATTTATTAACTCATGCTGACTTTGATTCTGATCATCTTCCCATAACATTTTCTATTTCCCATGAAACTATTTTAAATCCCACTAGATCTGTGTTAAATTATCACAAGACTAATTGGGATAGATATCGTTCTACGATCGAGGAAAATTTGAATGATGATATTATTTTACAAAATAGTGCTGACATTGACAGAGCATTAGAAAATTTTAGCAGCTTCATACTCAATGCCCGGAATTTATCAGTTCCTAAGGGAATACCAAAGATCTCGTGATCCTGCTTTGAAAATTATTTTTCAAGAATTACAAAAGGAAATTAAACATAGATTCACTCTTTTGCGAAATGAGAATTTCATGAGAGAAGTTGAACAACTAAAACCTTATTCAAAACCTTTCTGGAAGCTTTCGAAGGTTCTTAAGAAACCCTCGAAGCCCATTCCAGCCCTTAAAGATGGTGATTGCATTTTTCTAACGAATGAACAAAAATCTCAAAAACTTGCTCAGCAGTTTAAGAGTGTTCATAACTCCAATTTGAATGTAAAGTAAGTATGTTCAGATCACCACCCAAGAATTTCTTTCCGAAGATGTATTGGAGACAAACTTGAATGAGGTGCGAACCATTCTCAAAAAACTCAAGAACATGAAAGCACCAGGAGATGATGGGATTTTCTATATCCTCATCAAAAGACTTCCCGAAAACTCTTTAAATTTCTTGGTAAAAATTTTTAACAGATGCTTTCTACTAGCACATTTTCCTACGAAATGGAAAAATGCCAAAATCACTCCAATTTTAAAACCCGAAAAGAATCCAGCTGAGGCATCAAGTTATCGACCAGTTAGTTTACTTTCCTCTATTAGCAAACCTTTTGAAAGAATAATTCTTAATAGAATGATAACACATATTAATGAGAACTCAATTTTTGCAAATGAGCAGTTTGGTTTTCGCCATGGGCATTCCACTACTCATCAGTTACTTAGAGTAACAAATATGATTCGAGCTAATAATTCTGAAGGCTTTTCGACTGGAGCTGCTCTTCTAGATATAGAAAAGGCATTCGACAGTGTTTGGCATCAAGGTTTAATAGCTAAAATGTCAAATTTCAGTTTTCCGCTTTACCTCACAAAAATGATACAAAGTTATTTAACTGACCGCACTTTCCAGGTTAACTATCTAAATGGTAAATCTAGTAGATTGCCTGTTAGAGCTGGTGTGCCTCAGAGGAGTATCTTGGGCCCAATCTTATATAACATTTTTACTTCTGATCTTCCTGATTTACCACCAGGTTGTGGAAAATCTCTGTTTTGTGACGATACAAGCATTTCCGCAAAAGGAAAAAGCCACGTGTTATATGCAGTCGGCTTCAAAAAGTTTAGAGATATTTTCTTCATACTTACAAAAATGGAAGATTTCCCCTAATGCTTCTAAAACACAGTTAATTATTTTTCCTCATAAGCCAAGAGTTTCATTTCTCAAACCCACCCATAACCACGTTATTAAGATGAACGGTGTGGTCTTAAATTGGTCTGATCAAGTTAAATACTTAGGGCTAATTTATGATATGAATCTTACTTTCAAGGAGCACATTGAAAATATCCAGTCAAAGTGCAATAAGTATATCAAGTGTTTATATCCTCTTATCAACAGGAATTCTAGACTTTGTCTCAAGAATAAACTGTTAATTTACAAACAAATATTTAGACCAGCAATGTTATATGCAGTTCCCATCTGGACAAGTTGTTGTGCAACCAGGAAGAAGATAATTCAAAGGATTCAGAATAAACTTTTGAAAATGATTTTGAAGCGTCCTCCCTGGTTTAGCACGAACGAGCTACATAGGCTCACTTATGTAGAAATATTAGAAAATATGTCAAGCCAAATTATCAACAAATTCCGACAAAAATCGTTGCAATCCTCAATTGCAACGATTAGCTCACTTTATAGTCAGTAATATAGTTTTAAGTTTATTTTAAGTTTCGTTTTATTCCTTTTTTTTTCTTGACAAGTAGGTTTAATAATTTTCCTACAATTACATTATCTTAACTGCGAAAGCTAATAACATTCAATAATACTAAAAAGCGTACAAATATATATAATAGTGTTGAAATGTCACCATTTGTGGCAGAACACACAATACTAGTTCTGAATAGATATTTTAGTACATAAATAAATAATTACAAACACCCCCCCCCCCCCTATTAAAAAAAACTGAACTAGCATTTACGCTGCCTGTCCGACGTTCCATAAGTCTGTTTTATTCTTTGGATGATGCTTTGCAACCTAGACTTTCCCAATCTTTCATAGAATTTCTAAAGGATTTAAATTAGGAATCTGCGCTGGTCAAACTAATAATTTTATATTTTCGTTTGAAAATCATCCTCGTGTTTTCATTACTGTATGTTTAGGATCGTTATACTGCATAGAGATCCAGCAAAGTGGCATGTTTTCTTCGGTATATGGAAGCAAAATCGACCACCTAGGTACACATGAAACTTTTATCTACTTCAAAAGCGAAACATTTTGGCAAGAACTGAATTTTCTAACAAGTTTTTAGACTAGGGTGCAACTAAATGGCACATCGTGTTTTGGTCGGATGAGTCGAAATTTAACCTTTTTGGTTCAAACGGTCAGCAGCTGGTAAGAAGACCGGTGAATACTGCCTTCAACGCACAATTAACCACGAAAGTAGTAAAATTTGGAAGTGACCACGAAACGGTGTAATACTGTTTTCTGATGCTGGTATGGAACCCATTGATTTTATAACATAGACAATGAATACTAACGACTGTGTAGATGTTTTACGTAGCGCAATGCTTCCGTATACCAAAGAAAACATGCTTCTTCGTTGGAGAGTAACGATCCTAAACATACAGCATTGAAAACACGAAGATGATTTTTAAACGAAAATATAAAATGATTAGTTTGACCAGCGCAGAATTTTAATTTGAATCCTTTAGAAATTCTATGGAAGATTGGGAAAGTCTAGGTTGCAAAGCATCATCCAAAGAATAAAACAGACTTATGGAACGTCGAGCAGGCAGCGTGAAATGCTAGTTAAGCTTCTACTCGTGAAAACTTGGTGGTAAACATACCCGGAAGATTGAATATGGTTTTACAAAACAAAGGACAAGCCACAAAATTTTCAAAGTGAGTTTTGTAACGTTAAAGGTCACTTTGCCAACGATATGTAGAAAAATAATGCTAATTTGGATTGTTTTGTATATATATTTCAATTGTGTATTTATTTTTGTCGCCACTTTAAAAACACTAACACACGCAACAATTTTTCGGAATCACCGACAAAGAAATTTCTCCAGTCATTTCTCCGTGCCTCTTTTAAAAAGAGTATCTGCGGATCATAATGACGTAACATAACATCATACAACAATAAAAATCAGTGCGCAAATACGAATAATTATCCAACACTGCAAGTGTATTTATTATTTTCTCAAAGACTGTACATATAGCACAACTGTAGAAGTATTACAATAGAAGTGGCTGAAGGGAGCTTCGTTTTGAATAATTGTAAAAAAACCAATAACACCATTTTGATCCCATTCATTTTTCACACTTATGTTTGAGATTTTTGAATCATAATTTTCACTGACAAAGGCCAGTTTACATCCGCTGATAGAATGAACAGCAAACGGCGGTTTTTTATTTCCCAAGTGCCTTGTTCATTCATTCAGTGTGGAAAAATGCGATGTCACTGACGCTTCTAGACTTCCGTGCTTGAGCAGAGGAGCTATTGGACAACGCGGAAGTTTGGATCGAATATTTACGCAGCATCAGGGCTTGTTATAGCGAACGGCTTCAGTTGAAATATTTCCAGTTTTTTGTTCATTCGTTAGCAGGTTTTATATTTACACAGATAGATACTGGTTTCGGCGGAGATTTTTTTTTGACACTGCCCCATACGATTATAATTCTTCCAATTATCACATTAAGTATGCGACCTGATCGTTGATTGGGGGTCAGCCACCTTCCATTGTGCATTTTATTTTTAACTTGTTTTCATGGTCTTTTTGCCTGAATACAGTGTAGTTGCAGTACAGTACAAGTTATTATCTTTAAAAAGGAGCACATTGCCGTTGTGATTGTGCAACACGCGGGTATTACTAGCTCACAGACACGCTGCATTGCAGGTCATCGACGTGACGGTCAACGTGTTTAAATTTACGTTCAAGCATGTTCAATGTACTTAGAAGGTAAGCAGAGACAGGTATGGAGGCTTTGGAGATGATAATTGTTGGGTGGTATTGAGCTCGATGTTGCAAGCTACATGCACTCGTGAGGTGTGCATGCACTACCTCCTTCGAGATTGCTCTCAGAGGTTTGGCCACAATTATTGGTTCAAGTAAATGTATGCGTTTTTTCTTCACCTTTCGTAAGGCTTCGCGTTCAACACTGAGTGAATGCAATTGCAGTTTTTAAATGGACAAAAGACCTTTTTATTAATTCATTAGGAAATCACGTAACGATAAATCACATACCTTATGTCTTCACATAACATACACTACTGACATCGAGCGACGAGTAAGTTTGTCGTTTGCTAAATAATGTTTGCAACTTGTAACTGAACCTGAATATCGTAGATTGTAACAATTACGTGTTTAGTGCAGTAGAAATAACCTGATACTGAGCGGATCGCCGGCCGTAACGGATCATTTTATGAAAACCACTTCTATCGGTGGTTCTTAGAAGGGTATAGGCAGTAACTGAGAATCAAGTTTGGTTGTCAACAATCAAAGGTGGAAAAATAAAGACACTCGTTTGAAGTGCCTGATTATTGAGAACTTTCACTGCTGAGTGCTACTGAACGATGGATGCCATTGATAGCGCATATATAATCTTCAAGCAAACATAGCTATTGTAACAAATGAAAAAGTCTTATTTGCAAATAAAAACTTCAAAGTAAAAACTTTAAGTTATGAATCAAAATGGTAGACAGGTATGAGATGTTTTCACTTTAAACAACGGAAGTCCAAGCTTCTTTCACGCGATGTTGTGAATAACTTAGTCTACGACATTAATTTCTAACGTCGAGGTCGTTTGCGAATCCTACACTCAAAGAAATCGACACGACACTATAAAGTGTTTGGCACTTGATTTCGCCCTACTGGTCCAAACATATAGAATTCATATGCGAAACACTTAAGAATTATTTATCGTGCAACACCTCATTTTCAAAAGGAAAACACTTTCAATTCTCGTGATATGACATATAGACATAAAGTGTTTGGATTTTGAATCTCAAATGAATGTTCACCGAGCTTCGAATGTCTTTTCTTCGATTTTAAAATGAAAATAGTTTTACATGGAAGTGATTGCATATTACATAACTTTATTTTATTTATGAAATTTAAAATTTATTTTTTTTACTATAATAATTCATCGCCAAATATAATCTTTACTTCTCTGTTGAAGAAGCCTGTAAAGCAAACAAAGAATTTAATTAATTGAATTTAATTTTAATTAGTAAACAAATACTTGCCTCTAGCGTAAAGATGCTTTCATCAGAATCTTTGTGATCTTGTGCTGGAAGAACGAAATAAAATTAGAATTCGATTCTTTTACGTGACCTAAATCACTTACCTTGCCAAAACTTACAGATGCAGTCCGGAAAATCGTCGAACTTCTAAGCCATATGACACCTGCTGACTTCTCATCTTTCGCCATTTTTCTACATTTCAGCACAAACGGCACTTCATTTGACATATAAAAATAAAACAAATCAACTGAAAGTGTTTCGCACATGATAATCACTGTGATGAACATAAAACATAACATAACATGAACATAAACAGTGGGGCAGATTCAAGTGTAATTCACTTGAAAGGAATGTTGGAATCATATGTGAAAAAGGTGGCGCTCATGGATGTAAGTTGATGTGTGCGACAACTTGAAACGAAAGTGAAAAATGATTGAATTCGATAAAAACAAATCTTCTAATAACAATGTGGAGTCTTTTAATATCCAATTGATGAAACACTTGGATGGAGCGTGCGCAGTTTTTTCAGTGTATGAGTTGACTACCTTCGCTGAAAATCGTGCCTCTCGTTTCGATGCACGCTCGTTGGATTACCCTGTTAAGAGCAATGCTGAACAATGTGCAGGATACCCAAGTAACGCTGTTTGGCTGTATTAAGCGCTATAAAACTTTAATAAAACTAATATTGTTACTAGGGTAATCTATCTCTGTGTTAACGCACTGTGCGCTTCAAAGGGATTCGAGTGATTCCCTGAGACCCACACGTGACACATGACTCGATCCAAGGTAGCTTTGACAAGTCATTCAAGTTTACCCACCACAACAGACCGAACCGTTTGCGCTTGCCGGAAGGCACTTCTCGGATATAATTGACCTCCGAACCTATCATGACGCAAACGTCGATGGTAAAAATGCGCCAAAGATCGCCAAAGCCATGCAAAGCCTTGAGGCAGCGTTGCCAGATGAGGGAGAGTTCATCGAAGCCCCTCTGGAGGACTACTGGACTAGTGTTAAAGCAGCCAATAGCAGCGCAGCTGAAGATACTATTGGGTTCATCGAGAAGAAATCGACGCAACGGCTGGTTCGAGGAAAAGTATCAGACAGTTCTAATGAGAAGAATACAGTATGGTTATTGGTGCTGCAGCAAAACACCCGTCAAAACGTGATGCTATATAAACAGAAACGAAGACAGCAGACCTATCTTTTCCGGTACAAAAAGAGCCTGGAAGAGCTGGTGTGAGGAAAAAAAGCACAGATGCTCCATTCTCAGGAAACACATAAACTCTTCAAGAAACTCCCGCGCGGGCTTTGTGTCGTGAGCCAAAATATGGACTAGGATGGAAGAATCTTGATGAATGAACGTGAGTGATCGACAGGTGATGCAGAGGTAGAGGACCAAGGGTGCAGAAGGAACAACTTCGTCAGCATATCAGATGAGAAAGACATACCGCTCCCCGCGATAAGTGAAGTTAAGGATTCTATTAAGCAGCTCAAGAACAACAAATCAGGTAGTAAAGATGGCATCGCTGAGGAGCTTATCTAACCGGACCCTGAAAGCTTGGCTTCCTGGCTGCACCAGCTGATAATCTGAGATACAGAACAGCTACCGGATGAGTGGAAGGAGGGAGTAATATATAAGAAGGACGACACGTTGGAATGTGAGAACTACCGAGCGATCACGACTCTCGATGCAGCCTACAGTGCTCTTATTTTTCGTCGATCAAGACCACGATGAATAGTGCACAGTGCTGTGAGAAGATTTCGAATGCCTATTTGATTTCAACAAGGCGACGGTCTGTCCTGCCTCCTGTTCAACATTGCGCTTAAAGGTGTAATGAATCCAGCCAGTTCATCTGTTTCACTGACGACGTGGACTTTGCGTTCCAGCCGGTGTCTGAACAGTATACTAAGCTGAAAACCCGAAACAGAAAGGGTAGGATTAAAGGTGAATTCGTCGAAGACCAAGTACGGCTTGCAGTAGCATAGTAATCGACGGAGATGAGTTCAAGGTGGTTAACAAATTTGCGTACCTCGGATCATTGGTAACGTCAGACAACTGCAACAACTGCTACAGATATCCGCAGACGTATCGTAGCTGGAAGTCGTGCCTACTACGGACACCACAAGACCTTGATGTATAAACAAAACACGTCACAAAACATTGACAATGCTCGATCATTGCAAGCACTGGCCGTTTTCGAATGACGTGTGCTTAGGACCATCTCCGGCGAGGTGTCTGAGGATAGCGTTTTGCGAGTTTGGAATCTACGGGATCTTAGCTGGTTACGTAGTCCGTAGAAGGCCCTGTTCGCTGCTGCAACTCGTCGTTTCACTTGGCGGCTCATATCGTTGTCATATCGTTGTCACTTCAAATAGTTCACCATCTATCTCCACCTCAGCACGGAAACTCCCACGCTCTCTGCCAGCTACCATGTACTTCGTTTTGGCAGAGTTAACGGCAAGTCCCAATCTTGCTGCTTCTTTCTTTGCCTCCTCCACGGCATTACGGTTGATACCGAGATATCGGTGTCGTCAGCAAAACCAAAAGGCATGTAAGATTTCGTGATGATTGTACCGTTTCTTTCCCCGTTTGCTCTTCGTAATGCACCTTCAAGGGCGATGTTAAATAGTAAGTTAGAGAGCGCATGCCTCTGCTTCAGTCCGTTCAACGTTACGAACGCGGCTGATGTCTCGCCAGCTATTCGCACACAAGATTTCGATCCCTTCAGCGTCGAGAAAACGTGTTCCAGCATGATCTGCCACAGCTCGTTTCTTTTCACCGAGTCGTATGCCGCCTTGAAATCCACAAATAGATGGTGAGTCGGTAAGTTGTACTCTCGGAACTTATCGAGGATCTGTCGCAGGGTGAAGATTTGATCCGTCGTGGAATGCCCCTGTCGAAAACCAGCCTGATATTCGCCAACAAAGGATTTCGTTAACGGTGTCAATCTGAAGAACATGATACGGGAATGCACTTTATATGCGGAGTTGAGCAACTTAATGCTCAACTTTTTGCAATAATCTAATCGATGACCCTTCTTATAGATAGGGCATATGAGGCCTTCCAACCAGTCGTTCGGAATTTATTCATCCGCCCAGATCCTAAGTATTATCTGATGTATCGCATAGTACAGCCGCTCTCTTCCCGCTATTAGAAGTTCGGTCGGGATACCGTCCTTCCCAGCGGCCTTGCCGTTTTTCAGCGCACTTATCGCCTTTTCATCTCCTCCTGTGTTGGTGGCTCCACAGCTTGTTCGTCACTCGCAATCGTCATCATGTTCCTGCTCTGCTCATCCAGCTCCTCACCGTTCAATAGCGCCTGAAAATGCTCCTTCCATCTAGCTGCAACCGTCGATTTATCAGTAAGCAGGTTGCCGTCTTTGTCATTACACATGATCGAAATTTCTGCTTCTGACTTTGAACATAGTTGTCCTCTGCGCTGGCGAGCACCTGCTCCTCGTACTCGCGCTTTTTCCGACGGTGGGTTCTTTTTTCGGCAGCTCTTGGCCACCCTGTACCTCTGTTTTGACGCGTAGCCGCAGTGAGCATGCGGCTCCTGGCACGGTTCTTCTCGTCTGTCGCTCTCTGGCACTCAGCATTGAACCATCCATTACGCTATCTTCCACGCGTCGTACCTAGTAGGTACTACCTACATCCTCTCTCGCAGTCGTTTCGATGGCGCCGTGGATACTGCTCCACAGCCCATTTATGTCTTCCACTCCTTCCTCCTGCTGTTCTGCGATCCGTTAATCCAGCTCTCTGGCGTATTCTGCTGCCATCAGCTTTCAACCGCTGAATTTTGAAACGCGTCGTCCTCTCTGTGCGAGATTTCAGCACGTCCGACAACCGTGCGCAAGTCTTACAAACGACGAGATAATCATCAGAGTCAATGTTTGGTCCCCGAAGAGACCTGACATTAGTAACGTCCGGAAAGTGCCGACCGTTAATCAGTACGTGATCGATCTGGGAGCAGGCTGCTCCATTTGGATGCCTCCAGGTGTGTTTCCGAATATTCAAACGTGGAAAATAAGAGCTACATAGTTTTTCAGTCTCACGCCGTTCTCATTTTTTGACGAGTAGAGGCTATGTCTTTCAATGACCGGACGAAGAATTCCTTCCTCCCTACCTGTGCGTTTGCGACTCTGATGACGACTTTTACGTCATGTTTTAAGCACTCGTCATAGATTCGCTCAAGTTTGTCATAAAACTCATCTTTGACTCCATCGGATTTGTCCTTTGTCGGTGCGTAGGTGTAGGGATAAAGAAAAATTATGTCGAAAATAGTAGGAGGGTGGTTTTCAAGACACGACCGCATGACGTTGACTACCGTATTCTTATATTCCATTAAAACAAATAGTAGAGGGAATTGCAACGCTTCTTTTACAAAACTTCGAGGCACCAAAAGGTACCAGTTGCCGATTATTCTTGTTTACTGGTTAGTCCGTCCAGAATTTCAGCCATTTTAGTATTTTTCAGTAGCCATGTACTACTAACAGCCACCCGCATTACGGGTGAAACCGGCACGAGATAACCGGTACTATTTTTTCTTTCCTCCTTTCAGCTGCAACATCTAGCGTCCGTATGTAACCGTTACGGTTTAGTAATGAAACTGATGGGATGAAATGTTCGAATGATACCTTTTATATGAAGGCTTCGTCAGTTAGTTAGAAAGAAGGAGGGGCTAAGTAGAAAATGGAATGACATGGAACGTAAATAAACATCGGAAACAGAAAGTGACAACAACAATAACAACAAAATCAAATCGATTGTATCCGTTAGTGTCGACTGTGCTTGGAAAGAGAGGTAGTGATTGGCTGCGCGGTATGATTTATACAATTGATATTAATTACCAATTTTTCAAAAGTTTATCTCAAACAATAGCTTGTTTTTGTTACATCAATTTAACCGCAAAAGAATTTCTGATCGATTGATGCCAAAACCTCGAAAACCTGATTATAAATGACAGGAAAATAGGCGCTCAAAACCTGACCACTTTTCCCTGGTTGAATTACTAGATTTTCAAACTCGGGCGCCTAACTTCGATATAGACGAAGTAACCGCACGCCCTAAATCTTCGTGAAATATCGTTTTTTTTTTTGAAAATTCAATCGATTTCGCGAAAAAAATTGAAATATTTCAATATGTTGGAATGCAATTTTTGTCATGGCTAATAATTGCGTGCAACGCAATATAAGTTCTCCCTCCAAGGTCACGAAAAGTTTCTCGGTTAATGACGGTTAATTTTTACTAAAATATTAGTATTTTAAGCATGGGTTGCACCAAGTATTGAAATTTCGTTTACCGAAATTCTTGAAAATTCTGCCGAAAACTGATCTAGGTTTATCAGCTGTTGAGTTATCGGCAATTATATTTGAGTGTATACATGGTTTTCGCAGGTAGGACTAAAAATTGGTAAAAAAAGGTATTGCCGAGGTTATTCGTAACAACTTGGATGGAAACGTCACTTAGTGAAAAGACTCCGTAGTTACATAAATGTGGCAATTAACTGGGAAATATATTCGTTATTAAAGTTTCCGGTGTAGGAGAAAGTATGAGCATGAGCATGAGCAATATCATAAAATTTTGTAGGTACGTATTTAATTGTAAATAAATATAAAATATTAATTCTTAACAACACTTTCTTACAAGTTGTACGCCATTTTTCAATGACCGAAAAATAACAAGCAATATATTGGAACCACAGTGGGTTCGAAATGGGAATGGAGCCACAAAAAAAGTCACATACAACCCAGTGCAAAAGCATAGGCGCGTCTAAGGCCTGTGTATACCCATTAGGCCAAGATAAAGAAACAAATAATGAAAATAAAAATTAGCCACTAATCCATTTAGTATCAATAATTCAGCAACGAAAAGAAACTATCAAAATTTTGTCAGTTCGTACCCAACCCACGGAAGCCGTATGTGATGAATGCAACAACCCTGAAATGCTAGTTTTGTTATAACGTTGCAAAAAATATCTTTCTTGCTATAAAAACCAGACTGGTCCAAACCGTCCAAACAAATCTGAATCAAGTGTTTACTAACAGGTAATACGGCAAAAACCAATCTAATTCCGTGGGCCTACAAAATATCCTATAGAAATAAGACAACACTTACAGATTGTTTTTACACACCACACTAATTAAATGTTCTGCTATCCTTCGTACTGTTTATAATTTCGTATTCAGTAACATAAAAACACACGGTTCTTCACACAAAGAGTAACGCTGTCACAGTGCACAAGAAACTGAAACAGAGATGCCAGATGTTTTTGAAAAATGTCTGCAACTGCTCGAAAAACCGGAAAAATTTGCTCGAAATCTTAAAAAATTCTATCGTGATCCGAAAAAATTTCGCTCGCGCAGGCAAGTCTGTAAATATCTGCGCACAATTTAACAAAATCTGCGCAAATATGAGGAGACTCTGACAAAAATCTGCAGAAACCCTGGAAAAACTGCAAATATCTGCAAATCAATAAATATCTGCACACGGACTCCAAAAATCTGCGTTTTTCAGACAAATCTACACATTTGGTATCCCTGAACTGAAACAACACTCAACATAAGCAACATGAATCACTTTCGTTCACAAAACGGGGCTTCCTTTCTCACGTGTTTACTCTCGGCATTGTCAAAAGCAACTGAATCGATACATAAATCACTGCCAGAAGCGACTGCACTGCAGCAACAGAAACAGAACGCGTAAAACTATCACCATTAGCCATCAGACAAACAGGAAACAAAACCGCCGCGGGTAGTGACGCAGATGTGGACGACCGAACGGAAAGTTCTGGCTAGGTTCTCTTTTTTCTCAGCATGTTTTTGCATCAGCAAGCACTTCACTTCAGCAGTGTCCGATGTAAACAAAAACATCTGTTCGACAAACCGGCTTCCCCTACCTGATTACCAACAGTAAAAGAAAAACGATAAAAGCCGACCTGCGGGAAAACAAGCTACGCCATAGGAGAGTGAAACTTAACAAAGAGAGAGCCCGCCGCTTTCTGACTAACCCGCCCATCGGTAAGTGCTGCCATCGTTTATCAATAAGAGAAACAAACTCACTGATCTGACTAGTTCTCGTTTGTATTTATCACAAATAATACATTGCTATAAAAATCTCAACTATAAAATGCTAAAATTCCTTGTAGTACCGTTATACGGATATGTGCCTCCTAATATGTACCTCCAGTATCCGAAATGCTGTATCCTGTAGATACCCTGCTCAGTCTCCTGTCCCGTTTGCCATTCCACTTCGATGTCACTGTATGCAAACAGTGTGGACTTCCGAATCCATTTGAACTTCGTATCCCAGCTGGCATCCGTTGCTATCACTTTCCAATCATCATCACCCACTTGCTTTTCCACCGTTAGATACGTTCTTTCGTGCATTAGGTTGTTTCTGGGATTACCGGCGACAAACATTGCTTTGACGGTATCTCCCTTTTTGTAACTTTCCTCCGGTTGAATTTGAACATCACCGAAGTACATCCGAAACGGATGACCATCGAACACAACACCGGTTGAAAGCGTTATTTGCTTGTAATCTTCGAATGGCGGCTCAGGACCTGGAGCAACTTTGTCACCAGTGACAATTGCTTCCATTAATTTTTTAAAACGATCTAAATATATTGTCAAAGTGTGTGGCCCGTACAGTGTAGAAGCGCCCTCGTATCGTTGAATTGCATACTCCTCCGGAGTAGCCACATAGCTAGTGTACATGTTGGACAGCCCAGCCACCACAACCTGTACTTTTTTGCCACCAGCATCAACCGAAGCTTGCTCTATTACCTTCCGCAACCGCCTGCCTGACATGGTCGTAAACTCAGCCGGAACCGCCGCCATTGCAAAGTTTCCCATCAGCAGCACCTGCACCGGAACAATTTTCGGCTGCGTTTCGTAGGAAAACGTTGTCCGTCCACTTGCCACCAGAATGGGCTTCGGCGCTTGACACTCGATATCCTCCGCCGTTGGGACGGCAATGAAATCACGTGCCGTATTCCAGAAGGTGGTATCCGTCAGCATGGCCTGACGGAAATCGAACGCACCCGGACCGTCGGTCGTTCCGGCTGCGAAGCTGTAACCCATAGCAGGATAGCAACCGCGAACTTCTTCGACGCGATTGGTGGTGCGGTTGAAGTACGGAACGACCGCCTTTGTCATGTCGACAAACTGGTGGGCGTAGGATATCGGGCCGCGGATCTCACGGCCGGTGTTGGATTGAAGTAATTTCTGAAAGTAGGAAGAATAGAAGGTAAGGTTTGCTTTCGTAGGATAAACTAACAGTAAAAAGGCGCTTCCATCATGACAAAAAGAATTGTTCTAGGATACATTAACGTATGTCTAACAACTGTTCCTACACTATTGTTCAAGATTGTTTTATTCTTAAACGCTTCCTGTTCTGTCATTTGTTGCATTTACGTAAATCTTATTGGCTTGCCTCTTAACAATAAAGGTAATAAATATTTTCGGCAAGAATGAAACCATAATTTGATTGACTCTATTAATCAAGCCAACAGGTCAACATTACCATATCTATTCTTGCAAAACTGACATCACTCTTGTGGGGCAAATCTGAACAATCTTATGCTCAATCAAAACATCCTACCCTACGATACTCACCGACGCGGCAGTATAAATTCGGGTTGCAATCAGTTTGGTGCTCGCAAACATGTCACTCCCGGGGCCGGAAGCAATACAGGCACCCGCGCCACTAGGACAGGAAGACGTCAGCAAATCGCACGGTAAACCAGTTTTTTCGCACTTCGGTCCCATTACGTTAGGCGAAACGTCACCTAGATTGCTTGCCGCTACGGCTCCTACGAAGCTTCCTGAGCCTGGCATGCTGCCCGGATTCATTTCCTGTTCGAGCAGAATTGACGCGTATCCAACATTATCACTAGAGACATAGCAGTTCGTTTTATTCATCGACGTCGGATGGACAGCGAACCAATTAATTGCTCCTATTAACTGTCCACTACTGCCCACTAGTCGTAGCTGAACCAACTTCTTATCAGTGTAATCTTGATAAAATGCCTTCTCATCTTCTGGGTTATTTTCATAAGCGCTGGGACTTCGATTGATATTGGCTTCCCTAACCTCGGTATCTGATACGAAAATGCGCCCTTCCTGCATACTGTCATGTGCTCTCACAATACTTAACGTTATGCCTTCTACCAAGGCGTTAAAATTTTGCGGTACGAATCCCAGTGATGCAATGTCGTACAGAAATGACATCAGAAATCCCGAAGGCACACTGTGACTGTGAGTACCGCTTAATACTACATTCTCGAACCGATAAATATCGCCGTATTTTTTCTGCAGCAAATCGACGACGTCACGTTTAACTGCGTGACCCATCATTCCAGCATCCGCACTTACAAACACTACACGCTCGCCCTGTTCGTCCTCGAATATGAAGGCTCGTGAAAATTGACGCAGGTGAATTCCATGTCCACGCTGTGAGAACTCTGCATAGCCCATCTAAAACGAAAAGGAACATTACTCAAATTGCAACATGTTCAATCCTGTTTGATTTCAAACGTACAAAACCAATTTCGACGGGTGGACCTGTACAATCTGCGCGTCCCACGCCGATTCTGTAGGCCGCAACCGTCGTTGACACGCCCAGATAGAACGTTAAGCCCACCAATAGCGAGCGTAGCTTTGCTAACTGCGTCATGTGGATGTTGATGCGCAAGCACGTTGACCCAAAGACCAGCAGCAACGTTGTTCTCCTTCAATCATTCAACGGCAGTTGGAACTGAAAGCAAAATGAAATAGAACATCAACATCGTCATAAACCTGTTACATTTTGCGTTTGATGAATGGGTTAGAGATTTGAGCTCGGTCAGTTCGCAGTTCGATGATAAGCTAAATCCATCGCACATCGAAAGGATACACTGTGTAATCAGTTAGTAGCAAACCGATTAGATAAATTTAATAAAATCGGCTATTTTCGAACACTGACTAACTTGGGTGATTAGGTGTTTTATGCAATAACTTGCAAATTGTGATGGCTTGCATAAACTTACTTATGCTTTTAGCAAAACCAAGCAGGTATATCGCTCAGTACCAACACTAATCAACGCAAACGGTAAACTTTCAGCAATGTTTCTTGTACTCGCCTACAAACAACTAGCGTGTAGCTTTTTTACAGTTCACTCTTTGTCTCTGGATAACTTGTTTTCTCCACGCGGAGAGAGAGTAGTAGATTAACACTCGCCCTTAACTTTCATCCGACACTACTTTTTGCACCCAAGCAAAGCACTTGTCGCACTCATCCGTCCGGACAGTTTGAAGTTCTCCACTGTACTGAAGTGAACGAGCTTTTCTTCAATCGCTGATGTTTGCTTCCTGGATCGTATATACCAGCTGCGAGTGCGAATCTGGTCATACAAGTTCTCAATTGTTCTTTGTGTTGTTTCTTTGCCTCGCGCGAATGAAAGGGTGTCGGTTTTTTATCGCCAAATCAGATTTTGTCGTGAAGACGATATAAGGGAGAGAAGAACATACACGTAGTTGAAACAACCAGAAGCGAACTTTATATAAATTGTTATCAGAGAATCAGAGAATATATCTTCTGTGAAAAGAAATTTTCCGAATAGACAAATTATACTTGCCATCGTGGAATAACATCTAGATGACGTATTAAACATGACTGTTATTTTAGTTTTTGAACACAATTAACACCACAATCATCAATATCTCGTAAGGCTACTCTAATTAAAACATTGTTTAGTAAATTACGTAGATTACTTAAGCAAACATTAAAATATAACTTGTACACTCTGACATTGCCCTAAATTGATGACACGAATATAAATAATAAACAACTCTCACTCTCTGCTGCTTTCGTTGTCCACTTGTCCAGTGCGCACTTACCTACTACATACAGATCCAAGGGGTGTTTTGCTATTCATGCCCTTTCGCAAACTATCAACATGATGATGAATGAATTCTACTAAATACACACACTGATAATGATGTCCTTCTTCGCTATTTTTCTATATGTACGCACTATACAGTTTGTTTTGGTTGCAGAGATGCCAGAAATAATCAAAACAAGATTTACTATCACCCTATAATGTTCTTGAAATAATTTTTATCTTTAGATATAACATTTATAATTTTATATACAATCTGTTACGCACTCTGCTATGTTAATAAAAACTACAACTGTACTCTACAAGACGGTTGGAGAAACCGAATGAGTGCTGCAAAATTTCCGCATTATTCGAAAAACCATTTTTTATAGTTTTCTAAACGATGTATTTGGGTACTTTTAACTCTTCAAATGAAATATTTTGATGTAAAATATCAGAAAGTGTTTATTTGCTGCGAACTGCGACAGTCTGTAGAATCGTACACAAATATGCATATCTGGCATGCCTGTTCGGTTGATTCGTTATATACCGAGCAAACTTTCATCCCGCCTAACGGGACTGTTCGCATCAGAAACCATCTAGCGGATAATAGCAGAATCACGAAAGACTTTCCTTGTGCTCATTGATAACTACTTCATAGTACTGTACACACCCACATTCGATTGGATGTTCAGTATTTTTTTTACAGATTTATTCGGTAAATTCGTCTAATAGTTATACGATTACCGGAAAAGTTATGTGAATATTTCCCACTGTCATTTTCACGTAGATTTTACGTTTACGTTTACGTTTTACGTTTTACGTTTTTGAGTTCATCATGAACTGGTGAGATTGATTGATTGATTGATTTTTATTATAGAGCCTTTAACCTGAGGGGTCATTCAGCTCTTATAGAACTGGTGAGATGATTTATCCTGTGAATCTTATACAGTAGCATATGCATCTCATATGAATTTCACGTAGAATTCAACTACCGGTAAAGTGGAAAGCATTCGATTATCTGTTAGCTACTACGTTTTATACAACGTAAAATTTCCAAATTTTGTTTCCCCAATTCTTAAGAGACGAGAAATAGTTTTTAGAAATTATCCAAATATGTTGCTTGATGAATCGTATGATTATGCAAAATCGCCGATTTGTAAATGAATCAAACGACATAAAAACTGACAAATATTACGACATTTGTGTGAAACCTCTAAGCTCAAGACTCGATGTCAAATTCGTACGGTTTTTCGAAAGCTCACTTATTGGCGAGCCGTCGAGGAATTCTATTTTATTTTCAGAGACTGAGCTAAACAACAGCTTCGCCATTTTGATTTCTGTATATTTTCACAAAGAGAGTTCACGCGATACTTCTTCTATAACATTCTGTTTGACGTTGCCAAGTTCACGTAGATGCTAAGTGATAAAACATAATATGCGTGTGATTTTTACGTAGATGTTATGTTTGTCTCATAAATCATGCAAAACGACAGAAAATGAATAAGTAAAGAAAATTTCACGTAACGGTAATATAAAAAATATTTTGAGTGTATGTCACTATATTTTATATCCAGTGGCGTCGAACGGAGCTTCTGCACCCGGTGCGGAATTATCCTAAAGAGGAGTGTTCTTTTGATTGGTTTCGAAATCATTCGAAAATAATCTTGAAGATTTCTGTAACACGATTTTGGGACCGTTAAAAAAAAAACACCTCACCGAAAATAGTAGAATAATGGCATCCAACATACGACCGCGTGGTTGACGGAGGATTGCGATAGTTTTGTAATTTATCAGAAAAATTAGCAGACGGTCACAACTTCAAAACGAAAGTAACAAAAACGTTTATTAAATAAACGAATAAAATTATCAGATAATAGGTTTTTATTCATATTAGCGCTGCGTAGGTTGTACTGACAATCCAAATATTTAAACCGTTTTCTCGGTATTCTCTGGACAGGTAAAGGACGCAACATGTAGGAATTTGTTAATGAAGGGCCAGTTACGGATGATGGATTATAAAAATATTTGTCATTAAATCAATTCAAATTAAGCTAAATTAGCTGCAGTCTCGCATGTTATTTCACACTTTTGATAAGCGAGATTGTTTCGAAGGAATAATGAAAGTAATAACTACTTCAATTGAATGATTTTAGAGTGCTAAAAAGTTCCATTGGTGTACACAATAGTGACACTCGAAAAGTTCATTCTTGTTGCCTTGTTATCACGGCAGCTTTACAAACACTTTGAAAGTTGCTAAGCCAGGGCCGGCGTCAGGCTATTTAGGGAAAGTTCATGGGTGGCCTTCCGGAGGTTAACCGGAACATTCGTCATGGCGAAAGGTTTCTCATGCGTGTAGGCATGTTTTTGGAGTTTTTTCTTTGTTTGATTTATCAATTTCCGCGACAAAATTGGTGGATTAGAACTTACGTTCAAGTTTTGCTCAGAAACTCTCGATGGGGCGCAGCTAGGAGACGCTCCATTTCCTACAACGATTGCTTCGAGTGGTGGGCCTACAGCAGATCCAGCCAGTACACCTTCGCCCTTATGGTAAGTTATGGTAAGGTTTCTAAATGGCAGGCACTTCTTGCTATAAACTTTCCCGTTAAAGACCAGTTCAGAGCGAAAGAAGAGTGACTTTGACATCCCCTTCTCGCTGATTGTCAGCCACAGCAGCACCTTCTTGGGGAACTTGGTGTGTCAAATGAACTTCACCTTGGAGCTCACTTCCTTCGTGGAGGAAGTAAAATACGAAGTGCCCTGCCAGTCGTTGCCATTTATGTTTGCCAGGTAATTTTCACAGTTTGGACGATAACACCAACCTTTCGACCAAGCGCACGCAACGATGTATCCACTTTTCCCTCAGTCGTTCTCTTCAGCATCCTTTGGAGCTTCTTATCGGTCAGGGTCGTCCATCGTTCGGAACCTGGTTTTCTCTCGATGCTTTGGACAAGAATCCAATAGTGCCCAAATATTGTAAATGCGGAAACGGGCGTATCCGGCGTTCACAAAATGTCGCACGATATCCGTGTTTGACGAGGCGGGGTACCATTCTTTGTACGCGCACACTTCTGAATGAAGTAGTTTCACTGTTTTCGCCATCACGGTTAGAGGTCGAGCTGAATTTTTTATGCTTACTCATGGGTTACTATGATTGATGCTGCATGGGTTGTTTCTTTAGTGCGTGTACAGGTAAACTCATTTGTGCATTTTTTAATGCAAACGTCAAGGCTCAACAGTTTTGTCTCCTCGAAAAAAGTTCCCACCAAAATTTGTACTAAATCGGACTTCTGGTAAGGCTTCACTGACAGTAGTTAAAGTCTCACTTTTTGGATCAAAGAAAAAAATGCACAAGAGTAGCTCTTAAATTATTCGAAATCGACATTTTGTTGGAAAGCAAATCGCTTAGAAAGGCATGAAATCTGCAGCTTTATAAACCCTCGCTCAATGATATCCATTGAAAAAGGGGTCGCTCGCACTAGGGTTTGCAATCCCGGGAACGATTTCCCGGGAATAGGAATATTGATTCCCGGGATTCTCGAGCTCATCGAAAAATTTTCCATACAATATTGCAATAAAACTAAATATCGTATCAAAACACGAAACTTACGTCGTTGAAGTGTAGAGCAGCTTCATAGTGTGCATTATACGAAGCAAATATTTGCTTGAAACGAAGATCAATATTTGCTTGCCGTGTAATATCAAATTATTTGCTTATTTATTTGTCAAAAATATATGCTGTCTTATTCAGTAAACGATAAATTAAGAAATATTTTTTTCGTTTCATGTCTTTTTTGCTAGTGAGTTTACTACTAAGCGGATAGTTGCTTGATTTTTTCTTTGTTTATTGACAAAAATTTTTTAAACCTGTAAGTTGATAAAAAAATTGAAACCCGTAAATCAATGCGACCAGAAACAAATAAATTAATAAAACTCAGTCAGTGTAACTTGGGTCGTGGCCGCGATTTCACATTATTTACGGAGGTATTCAAGTGCTCTAAAATCTGGCTGCCAAACACTCAGCTTTATCATCAACAAACTAAAAGTATTGGACTCTTTAGTTTCTAATAAAATGTAGCAAGAGCTGGAATCGGTGATTTAGGAGTATTTTAGAAATCTGACACCAGCGGTAATTCAGCGATCTTAAGCAAAGTTTTACAGAAGGGAATTACATTATTCGGGCCCAACGAAAAATTGTCAGCGGAGCTGAGGCGATTGATAGACGATTATTCATGAATTTCTGGAGTGAACTTGAATAAGTTTTTCTCTTCAATTGATAATTAAATTGTAAACGATTGTTTGAACTTTTTATTAATAAACTTTATTTGAAATCTCATTTTTGCTAAGGATTTTTTCTTTTCCCGGTTCCCGGGAATTCCCAGGAAATGAGATTTTTCATTCCCGTTTCCCGGGAAATCCATTCTCGGGAATATTGCAAACTCTAGCTCGCACATGTGCGCGGCAATTCTAAATTTCGAACATAGAAAACATTTCATTTATTTTTGGGTTTTGTCCGATAATTCCGTGTGGGTGAGTACCCTCAGGAATATTTGCCGAGTGGGTACTTCTACCCATACTACCCACATCAACCGCCAGCCCTGTGCTAAGTATTCCATAACAGCCACCAAATAAACACGTTTACGCCTTTTTTGCGCTGCAGATGATGAATTCGACCAACCGTGGAAATTGGAGCCCGGTACGTGATGAACGGGATTTTGATTTTCCTTTGCCGCGACCAAACCTTACCGTCGGTGCTGTCTTAGGATGGGAAATTTCTGTTTGCTATCTTTTATTCCAGGCTTTCAAGGAAAACTTTTAGGGCAGGAGGAGCCTTGTAGAACGGGAAGTGACTTTTGTATACTTTAGTGTCGGATGTGCTAGAGAAGAAAGGCAGTGATTGGTTGTTTAGTTTGATTTAGACTGAGACTGAGAGCTTGACCTGATATTTGGTTATATTTTCAGCTTAAATCGGTCGACATATGCGTTCAACAAGGGTCTACATTTTTCAATGTTCGCTAACTGGGCACGCTTTAACTGGGCTTCTTTTTAATTAAGCGCTCGCTAACTGGGACGATTCCCAGTTAAAAAGACAACCAACGTCGGGGGCATGCGAATGAGGAACATTGAAGGATGATGCTGCTCCTTGATGGTTTCGCGGTTAACTTTTTAGTTTGGCCTTCTAGTTTGGGATCTAATAACAACATATACAGTAACAACACGAATAGAACTTTCTGTCTGGCGACCTACTTGAAAATTAAAATCTTTTTTTAAAGCGTCGCGAAGCAGCGTTAACCTGCTGTTAATCGAAATCCCCCTATACGTTTATTTACGTCTGGAATAACATCCCAGTTAGCAAGCTGATTTTGATAACTGGGAAGAAGCTCTTCGTCCAGTTAACGAACAGTTACTGTAGTACGTAGGGTGTCGAAAACCTGGAAAATCAGGAATGTCAGGGAATTCGTTTTTCTATCAGGGACATCGGGTCCCCGTGGTTCTGTGGTCAGCGATGTCGGTCGGCTAACTCGCCCACACGGTTGTGATATCGGGTTCGATTCCCGATCAGGTCGAGGAACTTTTCGAGCTGGAAATTTTCTCGACTCAGCACTGGGACACGGTGTATCGTTGTACTTATCCTACAACATGCAAAATGTGCCGAAAACAATATCGATAACGAATTCTCTCAACTAATCTAGTTGATCGAGACCGCATTAGCCCCCAGGCTAGCATGTGATATTGTTTTTTGTCAGGGACATCGGGATTATCAGGGAAAACTGAAAAATTATTAGGGAAAAAATTTTAACCGATAAGCGATTCTTTTTAAATGGATCTTTAGCACAAAAACTCATATTTTTGCATAAAAAGCTAATTCGATACCGCTACTGTTCGGTTTCATATCGATCGAATACATTTTCACTGCGATTTCAGCGTTCATCTTCGTTGCACTTTTTTGTGCCAAATGCTGAAAAATATCAGGAAAATAAAGATATATTTCTGGGAATATCAGGTAAAATCAGGGAAATTGGTTTCGAAAATTTATTCGCCATCCTGGATAGCATCACAAAATCAGAATTTTCCACACTTGGGAGAACACATATCTTATTTTCTAATCGATTGATACAAGAATGAAGGAAATCCGTAGAAAGCTGACTGAGTTTAGAGATAATTTTCGTGACACTCTCGATGCTTCCGGGTTTTCATTTTACACCTATATGATGTTATCATAAGACGTAACTCTACATCAGAAGTTTGCGTCCGTATTTTGTTAATTCAAGAATTCATTTATTTAGCTATAAGTAAACGAAGTCTGCATTCCGAGTTAACTAAAAATGCTTGAGAACGATCCTGAAATTCAGAAAAAATAAAACAATGAAAAACGAAGAAAACTATTTTAAATTTAGTTCAAATCAATAAAGCAATTAAAACTAGAACAAAAGGCCAAAACCCAAATGATAAAAATGATAGAAGAAGGTAGAGCGAAAAAGTAATTTCAAATTTAAAAGAACAAAATGATTATATCTTATCTTATTCGAAATTTTCAAATATAAATTATGTGATATTCGATTTCGTTACATTCAATTGTTT